>NW_027361832.1:1662500-1755000 GCF_039654945.1 Dendrobates tinctorius | reverse complement strand
GTATAATGCACCGCCATAGTCATCTATGTAGTACAATTCACTTTCCATAGTGTAATGCACCCCATAGTTCTTCATATAATGTATTCCCCATAGTCCTTGATACTGTATAATGCAGCCCACATACAGTATAATGCAGCCACCCCATAGAGTATAATGCAGCCTCGCCATACAATATAATGTAACCCCTCATAGAATATAATGCAGCCCCCCTCTTATAGTATAATGCAGCCACCCCTTAAAGCATAATGCAGCTACCCCACAGAATATAATGTAATCCCCCCATAGAATATAATGCAGCCCCCCTCATAGTATAATGCAGCCCCTCCATAGAATATATGGCAGCCCCCTCAGAGTATATTGCAGCACTCCATAGAATATAATGCAGCCCCTTATATAGTATAATGTAGCCCCTCCTCCATAGAATACAATGCAGCCCTCCTCATTAAGTATAATGCAGCCCCCATAGAATATAATGTAGCCCCTTATAAAGTATAATGAAGCCCCCATACAATATAATCAGCCCCCCACAGATTATAATGCAGCCCCCCATAGAATTCAATGTAGCCACCTCATATAGTATAATGTAGCCCCCTCAGAGTATGATGCAATCACTCCCCCATAGAATATAATAAATATAATACAGCCCCCCCATAGAATATAATGTTGCCCCAAATAGAATATAATACAGCCCACCTCCCCACAGAATATAATGCAGCCCCCCATATTATATAACACAGTCTCCCCCATAGAATATAATGTAAAATGTACCCCCTCATGGTATACAACACAGCCGCATAGTATACAGCCCAGCCCCACATGGTATACAGCCCAGCCACCCCACATGGTATATACAGCCCAGCAGTCCCACATGGTATATACAGCCCAGCAGCCCCACATGGTACATACAGCCCAGAAGCCCCACATGGTACATACAGCCCAGAAGCCCCACATGGTATATACAGCCCAGCAGCCCCACATGGTATATATAGCCCAGAAGCCCCACATAGTATATACAGCCCAGCAGCCCCACATGATATATACAACCCAGCAGCCCCACATGGTATATACAGCCCAGCAGTCCCACATGGTATATACAGCCCAGCAGTCCCACATGGTATATACAGCCCAGCAGCCCCACATGGTATATACAGCCCAGCAGCCCCACATGGTATATACAGCCCAGCAGCCCCACATGGTATATACAGCCCAGCAGCCCCACATGGTATATACAACCCAGCAGTCCCACATGGTATATACAGCCCAGCAGCCCCACATGGTATATACAGCCCAGCAGCCACACATGGTATATACAGCCCAGCAGCCACACATGGTATATACAACCCAGCAGCCCCACATGGTATATACAGCCCAGCATCCCCACATGGTATATACAGCCCAGCAGCCCCACATGGTATATACAGCCCAGCAGTCCCATATGGTATATACAGCCCAGCAGCCCCACATGTTATATACAGCCCAGCAGTCCCACATGGTATATACAGCCCAGCAGCCCCACATGGTATATACAGCCCAGCAGCCCCACATGGTATATACAGCCCAGCAGCCCCACATGGTATATACAGCCCAGCAGCTCCACATGGTATATACAGCCCAGCAGTCCCACATGGTATATACAGCCCAGCAGCCCCACATGGTATATACAGCCCAGCAGTCCCACATGGTATATACAGCCCAGCAGCCCCACATGGGATATACAGCCCAGCAGCTCCACATGGTATATACAGCCCAGCAGCCACACATGGTATATACAGCCCAGCAGCCCCACATGGTATATACAGCCCAGCAGCCACACATGGTATATACAGCCCAGCAGCCCCACATGGTATATACAGCCCAGCAGCCCCACATGGTATATATAGCTCAGCGCACATAGCATACCCCCCCTTCCCCCCAAGAGAGGCCTGACAGTCCAGCACACACGATATGTTGAAAAAAAAAAAAAAACCCACTCCTCACCTCTCGTCTTGCCCCCGCTGCTCCCGTCTCCTGTCTCCTGCTCTGCCTGATACACAGTGAGAGCGCATGATGTCATCGTGCCCCCGCTATGTCAGAAGCAGAGCAGGAAATTATAGTAGAGGGAGTGTCAGCTGACACTCTCTCCTCCATCATTGCTGCGGCGGTGGGGTGGAGTCGGTGCCGGGGGCAGGCGGGCCCCCTTGCCTCACAGGGGCCCATAGCGGCTGCATGATGTGCCACTAGCTGGGGGCCCCTGAGGGAGCCGGGACCCTAGGCAGCTGCCTGGTCTGCCTGCCCATAACGCCGGCCCTTACTATATAAAGTGGGGAAAAAAAGTATTTAGTCAGTCAGCAATAGTGCAAGTTCCACCACTTAAAAAGATGAGAGGCGTCTGTAATTTACATCATAGGTAGACCTCAACTATGGGAGACAAACTGAGAAAAAAAAATCCAGAAAATCACATTGTCTGTTTTTTTTCATTTTATTTGCATATTATGGTGGAAAATAAGTATTTGGTCAGAAACAAAATTTAATCTCAATACTTTGTGATATATCCTTTTTGGCAATGACAGAGGTCAAACGTTTTCTGTAAGTCTTCACAAGGTTGCCACACACTGTTGTTGGTATGTTGGCCCATTCCTCCATGCAGATCTCCTCTAGAGCAGTGATGTTTTTGGCTTTTCGCTTGGCAACACGGACTTTCAACTCCCTCCAAAGGTTTTCTATAGGGTTGAGATCTGGAGACTGGCTAGGCCACTCCAGGACCTTGAAATGCTTCTTACGAAGCCACTCCTTCATTGCCCTGGCGGTGTGCTTTGGATCATTGTCA
Organism: Dendrobates tinctorius; assembly: GCF_039654945.1. Classification (NCBI taxonomy): domain Eukaryota; kingdom Metazoa; phylum Chordata; class Amphibia; order Anura; family Dendrobatidae; genus Dendrobates; species Dendrobates tinctorius. Next base: position 1,752,194 of record NW_027361832.1, on the reverse strand, counting down.
TGTTGAAAGACCCAGCCACGTTTCATCTTCAATGCCCTTGCTGATGGAAGGAGGTTTGCACTCAAAATCTCACGATACATGGCCCCATTCATTCTTTCATGTACCCGGATCAGTCGTCCTGGCCCCTTTGCAGAGAAACAGCCCCAAAGCATGGTGTTTCCACCACCATGCTTTACAGTAGGTATGGTGTTTGATGGATGCAACTCAGTATTCTTTTTCCTCCAAACACGACAAGTTGTGTTTCTACCAAACAGTTCCAGTTTGGTTTCATCAGACCATAGGACATTCTCCCAAAACTCCTCTGGATCATCCAAATGCTCTCGAGCAAACTTCAGACGGGCCCGGACATGTACAGGCTTAAGCAGTGGGACACGTCTGGCACTGCAGGATCTGAGTCCATGGTGGCGTAGTGTGTTACTTATGGTAGGCCTTGTTACATTGGTCCCAGCTCTCTGCAGTTCATTCACTAGGTCCCCCCGCGTGGTTCTGGGATTTTTGCTCACCGTTCTTGTGATCATTCTGACCCCACGGGGTGGGATTTTGCGTGGAGCACCAGATCGAGGGAGATTATCAGTGGTCTTGTATGTCTTCCATTTTCTAATTATTGCTCCCACAGTTGATTTCTTCACTCCAAGCTGGTTGGCTATTGCAGATTCAGTCTTCCCAGCCTGGTGCAGGGCTACAATTTTGTTTCTGGTGTCCTTTGACAGCTCTTTGGTCTTCACCATAGTGGAGTTTGGAGTCAGACTGTTTGAGGGTGTGCACAGGTGTCTTTTTATACTGATAACAAGTTTAAACAGGTGCCATTACTACAGGTAATGAGTGGAGGAAAGAGGAGACTCTTAAAGAAGAAGTTACAGGTCTGTGAGAGCCAGAAATCTTGATTGCTTGTTTCTGACCAAATACTTATTTTCCACCATAATATGCAAATAAAATGAAAAAAAAACAGACAATGTGATTTTCTGGATTTTTTTTTCTCAGTTTGTCTCCCATAGTTGAGGTCTACCTATGATGTAAATTACAGACGCCTCTCATCTTTTTAAGTGGTGGAACTTGCACTATTGCTGACTGACTAAATACTTTTTTTCCCCACTGTACATAGGTGAGATCTTATACAGGAGTAATTGACTTTCTTAAAAGCATACATGCCTTTTTACACAAGAGCTGTAGAAAAACATGGTCTTGTTTCCCTGAGCTCAGAACAAGTTAAAACTGCTTTTGGGACAAGCACCATTCTATATCCAAGAACTATTCTGATTCTATAGCTTCTTCATCTGGTCTTTTGAGTGGGCAATTCCTCTTCATCAGCATTCTGTAAGCACTATAGGTGCAAGAACGTTCTTCCCATCATTTCCAAGCATGCATTGTGGCTTGCCTGCCCTGAACTGAAAGTCTACCTCACAATTATGCATCTGTTATGTCTGTATGCAATTTAACACACTGGGGAGCAGGAACAGAGTAAAAACCTTACCTTACTGCGATCCATCTAGGTGTATCTGCAGCTAGAGACAGATTACACTTGACAACAGGCAGAAGACAGCAGGTTAGGTGGAAGGGAGACACCTAGTGGCCGTTACACTGAAGTGATTTTTGGGGGTGAGAGAACATAATTTTTAAATAAAATGATCTGCAGATTGTCTTTTTATTACACTATCAAATTAAATCAATTTTTCTGAAAGTACAAAAAACATTGAAATCTTGTATAGGGCTTAGTGCCTAAATGTATCTCCAAAGTAATAAGTGCAACTTTATACTTGTGGTATAGTATTCAACCGGAGTTTTAAAAGTCAGTCTGTACCATGACATCTAAAATTTGTATAGTTTAAGGCGTATTCTATCAACAAACATAGATATCTCTGAGACCCTCAACTATCCAGTAAAATGGGGCACCCTCAGTCCTAATTGGAAATTCATTGCCGTCTCTGAGTAGAGAGCAAACAGATAAGAATGTTTCCACAGATGTTTCCGTGGCTCATGGAAATTTGACATAAAAAGCTTTCATATGTTGAGAAATTCTTGAGCGAAATATAGTTGGGCAAAATTTTGAGACTTTCGACATTTTGAAAAGTGGCTAAGGCTTAACAAGGAGGAAACGTGGGCAAGCGCGACCGACAAATTCATTGTACGTTACACTGCAAAAGTGACGTAAATTACTACGGAAATCCACTCCGTCCATAACTGGAGGACAAGTATTACGCTGGCAAACGCCTTTTAATGAATTTGACGCATCTTCCTTCAGCCGACACTTCATCAAGAGCGGCATTCGAATTCCAAGTCTTGATGAATTGGACCCATAACATGTGAATCATAAACAGCCGAAATGTGTGCTAATACACACATATAATACGCTCTTCTGAACGAGATCTAATACTGAGTCATCCCATAAATTGGGCAAGAAAATCATGTTATTTGACTGGAACATTATTTTTCTGCTCTATTGTAATTTAGCTTTTGCAAAATCAATCAATTTTCTATAATAACATTGTCCCACACAACGCTAAAAATACAGGCAAGGAACACTACTGCCTCCTGTGTGTTTTTTGTCAGTCAGCTTTAATTAACTGTAATTGTTGTTACTTTGATATAAGTTATGATTTACCTCCAACTTCCTCCGCTAGATCGCCTGATGTGAGCGACCTATGAGTCTACCAGCACACCCACTGTCTCCGCCATCTTCATCATAAGTACATTGAAAGGATAGAAGTAACCCGGCTGGAAAGTGTCAATGCTATAACGACTCTTCTCTAATTATACGTCACAGGAAACCACTCACATAATGATATACTGCCCAAAAATCTTTCCATTTACATGCCATCTTTCCTCCTTTCTGAATATGAATGTGATAATACTCTAGCCCTAAACATACTCTATAATTAACATTTGCGCCCCGTACCTCACCATCTACAGACCAGTTACGGAATAACTAGGACCATACTTGTATATGGAAGGACTATTGCATTCTCATGTACTAGATGAATATGCCGATCCGAGTGCATTCTGAGTTTTTTCATACACCCGTTGACATGAACAGGCAACTGCCATCTGATTCTCAGAAGGAAATAGTTAATCCGTCATTTTATTTCCCTGGGACCATTCGGTCCAAGAAAACAATTGGATATGCGCACAGCCCCATACAATAACATGGGGACGGGTGCTTTCCTTCAAAACCACAGACAACACTCATCCGATTTATACGGTCATGTGCTCGAGCCCTTACTGAAAGTCATTACACCTTTTTTTTCCATTTTGGATCCAGTTTGGGATCAAAGAATAGAAAACCAGGACAGCTTCACACATCTATGATGATAGAGACCATGCTTCGACATAAAGTCAATTAGGTCAGATCAAAGAAGCCCCTCAACCAGCTAAATTGACAGAATTTAGAAAAAAAAAGTGAGTGGGCCCCGAAGATTGTAACGTAAAACACATTTTTTTTCTCAAAGTTCTGAATTTTTTTCACCACTAAAATATACACTGCTGAAAAAAATAAAGGGAACACTTAAACAACAGAATATAACTCCAAGTAAATCAAACTTCTGTGAAATCAAACTGTCCACTTAGGAAGCAACACTGACTGACAATCAATTTCACATGCTGTTGGGCAAATGGAATAGACAACAGATGGAAATTATTGGCAATTAGCTGAGGAGCCCGGCGTTGCCTGGGCCTAGTAACCAACTGTGGTTAGTTATAACAAATTATAATGATTATATTGCACATAAAAACATTTCACATCATATATTCAACACTACAGATTTGCAACACAAATTAACTAAATGATTACCCAAGTATCCTCTCCTGTGTGATACTGACTGCTGAGCCGTGTATCTAATCCTATCCTGTGTGATACTGACTGCTGAGCTGTGTATCTAATCCTATCCTGTGTGATACTGACTGCTGAGCCGTGTATCTAATCCTATCCTGTGTGATACTGACTGCTGAGCTGTGTATCTAATCCTATCCTGTGTGATACTGACTGCTGAGCTGTGTATCTAATAGACGATAACACCATAGAAATGATAAGAATAATAGGACTCAGTTACCACAACTGTGTACAAAGAAAACTCTTGCTGATAGTAACCAATAACAGCTCATTTTTCATCTTTTAAACAGCTCTGGGACAGCGTGATGAGTTTTGAGTGGCGACTTTTGTGTTTCGACTTTTATATGGCGAGGTTGGTGTATGTGTGGTGAAATGTGTGCTGAGGGTGGTCTATGTGGTGAAGCACGTGGTAGTGTGTGGCACATTTTGTGTGTGTGTTCATATCCCCGTGTGTGGAGAGTATCCCATGTCAGGGCCCCACCTTAGCAACTGTACGGTATATACTCTTTGGCGCCATCGCTCTCATTCTTTAAGTCCCCCTTGTTCACATCTGGCAGCTGTCAATTTGCCTCCAACACTTTTCCTTTCACTTTTTCCCCATTATGTAGATAGGGGCAAATTTGTTTGGTGAATTGGAACGTGCGGGGTTAAAATTTTGCCTCACAACATAGCCTATGACGCTCTCTGGGTCCAGACGTGTGACCGTGCCAAATTTTGTGCCTGTAGCTGCGACGGTGCAGATGCCAATCCCAGACATACACACACATACATACACACACATCCACATTGAGCTTTATATACAGTTGTGCCAAAAGTATTGACACCCCTACCCCTGCAATTCTGTCAGATAATACTCAGTTTCTTCCTGAAAATGATTGCAAACACAAATTATTTGGTATTATTATCTTCATTTAATTTGTCTTAAATGAAAAAACACAAAAGAGAATGAAGCAAAAAGCAAAACATTGATCATTTCACACAAAACTCCAAAAAAGGGCCAGACAAAAGTATTGGCACCCTCAGCCTAATACTTGGTTGCACAAGCTTTAGCCAAAATAACTGCGACCAACCACTTCCAGTAACCATGAATGAGTTTCTTACAATGCTCAGCTGGAATTTTAGACCATTCTTCTTTGGAAAACTGCTCCAGGTCCCTGAGATTTGAAGGGTTCCTTCTCCAAACTGCCATTTTTAGATCTCTCCACAGGTGTTCTATGGGATTCAGGTCTGGACTCATTGCTGGCCACCTTAGAAGTCTCCAGTGCTTTCTCTCAAACCATTTTCTAGTGCTTTTTGAAGTGTGTTTTGGGTCATTGTACTGCTGGAAGACCCATGACCTCTGAGGGAGACCCAGCTTTCTCACACTGGGCCTTACATTATGCTGCAAAATTTGTTGGTAGTCTTCTGACTTCATAATGCCATGCACACGGTCAAGCAGTCCAGTGCCAGAGGCAGCAAAACAACCCCAAAACATCAGGGAACCTCCGCCATGTTTGATTGTAGGGACCGTGTTCTTTTCTTTGAATGCCTCTTTTTTTCTCCTGTAAACTCTATGTTGATGCCTTTGCCCAAAAAGCTCTACTTTTGTCTCATCTGACCAGAGAACATTCTTTCAAAACATTTTAGGCTTTTTCAGGTAAGTTTTGGCAAACTCCAGCCTGGCTTTTTTATGTCTCGGGGTAAGAAGTGGGGTCTTCCTGGGTCTCCTACCATACAGTCTCTTTTCATTCAGATGCCGATGGATAGTACGGGTTGACACTGTTGTACCCTCGGACTGCAGGGCAGCTTGAACTTGTTTGGATGTTAGTCGAGGTTCTTTATCCAACATCCGCACAATCTTGCGTTGAAATCTCTTGTCAATTTTTCTTTTCCTTCCACATCTAGGGAGGTTAGCCACAGTGCCATGGGCTTTAAACTTCTTGATGACACTGCGCACAGTAGACACAGGAACATTCTGGTCTTTGGAGATGGACTTGTAGCCTTGAGATTGCTCATGCTTCCTCACAATTTGGTTTCTCAAGTCCTTAGACAGTTCTTTGGTCTTCTTTCTTTTCTCCATGCTCAATGTGGTACACACAAGGACACAGGACAGAGGTTGAGTCAACTTTAATCCATGTCAACTGGCTGCAAGTGTGATTTAGTTATTGCCAACACCTATTAGGTGCCACAGGTAAGTTATAGGTGCTGTTAATTACACAAATTAGAGAAGCATCACATGATTTTTCAAACAGTGCCAATACTTTGGTCCACCCTCTTTTTTATGTTTGGTATGGAATTATATCCAATTTGTCTTTAGGACAATTCTTTTTGTGTTTTTTCATTTAAGACAAATTAAATGAAGATAATAATACCAAAGAATTTGTGTTTGCAATCATTTTCAGGAAGAAACTGAGTATTATCCGACAGAATTGCAGGGGTGTCAATACTTTTGGCCACAACAGTATTAGATTATCAATTCACCCTCAATAAAGGAGTGGTTCTGCAGGTAGGGACCACAGACCACATCTCAGTACCAATGCTTTCTGGCTGATGTTTTGGTCAATTTTGAATGTTGGTTGTGCTTTCACACTTGTGGTCACATGAGACGGACTCTACAACCCACACAAGTGACTCAGGTAGTGCAGCTCATCCAGGTTGGCACATCAATGCGAGCTGTGGCAAGAAGGTTTTCTGTGTCTGTCAGCATAGTGTCCAGAGGCTGGAGGTGCTACCAGGAGACAGGCCAGTACACCAGGAGATGTGGAGGGGGTCATAGGAGGCCAACAATCCAGCATCAGGACCACTACCTCAGCCTTTGTGCAAGGAGGAACAGGAGGAGCACTGCCAGAGCCCTGCAAAATGACCTCCAGCAGCCCACAAATGTGCATGTGTCTGCACATGGAGTACACTGTGTACAGTTTTGGGCACCAGTGCGCAGGAAGGATATAGTGGAACTAGAGTGAGTACAAAGGAGGGCAACAAAATTAATAAAGGGGATGAACTACAATACCCAGAGAGATTAGCAAAATTAGGATTATTTAGTCAAAAAGACGACTGAAGGGCGATCTAATAACCATGTATAAGTATATAAGGGGACAATACAAATATCTCTCCGAGGATCTGTTTATATCAAGGAAGGTGACGGTCACAAGGGGGCATTCTCTGCGTCTGGAGGAGAGAAGGTTTTTCCACCAAGATAGAAGAGGACTCTTTACTGTTAGGGCAGTGAGAAACTGGAATTCCTTGCTTGAAGAGGTATTGATGGCGAACTCAGTCGAAGGGTTCAAGAGAGGCCTGGATGTCTTCCTGGAGTGTAACAATATTGTATCTTACAGTTATTGTTAGGTTCTTTAGAAGGATGTACAGTGGGGCAAAAAAGTATTTAGTCAGTCAGCAATAGTGCAAGTTCCACCACTTAAAAAGATGAGAGGCGTCTGTAATTTACATCATAGGTAGACCTCAACTATGGGAGACAAACTGAGAAAAAAAAATCCAGAAAATCACATTGTCTGTTTTTTTTTCATTTTATTTGCATATTATGGTGGAAAATAAGTATTTGGTCAGAAACAAGCAATCAAGGTTTCTGGCTCTCACAGACCTGTAACTTCTTCTTTAAGAGTCTCTTCTTTCCTCCACTCATTACCTGTAGTAATGGCACCTGTTTAAACTTGTTATCAGTATAAAAAGACACCTGTGCACACCCTCAAACAGTCTGACTCCAAACTCCACTATGGTGAAGACCAAAGAGCTGTCAAAGGACACCAGAAACAAAATTGTAGCCCTGCACCAGGCTGGGAAGACTGAATCTGCAATAGCCAACCAGCTTGGAGTGAAGAAATCAACTGTGGGAGCAATAATTAGAAAATGGAAGACATACAAAACTACTGATAATCTCCCTCGATCTGGTGCTCCACGCAAAATCCCACCCCGTGGGGGTCAGAATGATCACAAGAACGGTGAGCAAAAATCCCAGAACCACGCGGGGGGACCTAGTGAATGAACTGCAGAGAGCTGGGACCAATGTAACAAGGCCTACCATAAGTAACACACTACGCCACCATGGACTCAGATCCTGCAGTGCCAGACGTGTCCCACTGCTTAAGCCTGTACATGTCCGGGCCCATCTGAAGTTTGCTAGAGAGCATTTGGATGATCCAGAGGAGTTTTGGGAGAATGTCCTATGGTCTGATGAAACCAAACTGGAATTGTTTGGTAGAAACACAACTTGTCGTGTTTGGAGGAAAAAGAATACTGAGTTGCATCCATCAAACACCATACCTACTGTAAAGCATGGTGGTGGAAACATCATGCTTTGGGGCTGTTTCTCTGCAAAGGGGCCAGGACGACTGATCCGGGTACATGAAAGAATGAATGGGGCCATGTATCGTGAGATTTTGAGTGCAAACCTCCTTCCATCAGCAAGGGCATTGAAGATGAAACGTGGCTGGGTCTTTCAACATGACAATGATCCAAAGCACACCGCCAGGGCAACGAAGGAGTGGCTTCGTAAGAAGCATTTCAAGGTCCTGGAGTGGCCTAGCCAGTCTCCAGATCTCAACCCTATAGAAAACCTTTGGAGGGAGTTGAAAGTCCGTGTTGCCAAGCGAAAAGCCAAAAACATCACTGCTCTAGAGGAGATCTGCATGGAGGAATGGGCCAACATACCAACAACAGTGTGTGGCAACCTTGTGAAGACTTACCGAAAACGTTTGACCTCTGTCATTGCCAACAAAGGATATATCACAAAGTATTGAGATGAAATTTTGTTTCTGACCAAATACTTATTTTCCACCATAATATGCAAATAAAATGAAAAAAAAACAGACAATGTGATTTTCTGGATTTTTTTTTCTCAGTTTGTCTCCCATAGTTGAGGTCTACCTATGATGTAAATTACAGACGCCTCTCATCTTTTTAAGTGGTGGAACTTGCACTATTGCTGACTGACTAAATACTTTTTTGCCCCACTGTAGATCTGGGGATTTATTCTGACAGAATATAGGCTGAACTGGATGGACTAATGTCTTTATTTGGCCTTACTAACTATGTTACGATGAAATGCTTTTTTTATTGTTTGATCACATTTGGAATTTTTGGGAGGCTTTCCAGTACATTGTATGGTAAAACAGATGGTGTCATTCAAAACTACAACTTGTACCTCCAACTAAAACAAGCCCTTATAGGACTAAGTTGATAAAAAAATAAAAACTAATGGAAAAATTAGAGGAAAAATCAAAAATGCAAAATTGAAAATTGGCCGTGGCAGGAATAGGTTAATAAAATCTCAGCCTTCCTAACATATATACTGTGTGTGTATGTATATGTGTATATATATATATATATATATATATTCCTTCTACTGAGACCTCGTCCGCAGTTTTCTTGCAGTCGCTATTATAAGGTTCACCTCTCCTTGCCCTGCTTTTAAGCAACTTGAGATAATTGTTGGGGACAACTTTTTCTAGAGCTGGCAATTTCCACATCCCTATGGAGACAATTTATGGATAATATTACACTATACCAGGGATCATGATAGTTCAACACTGACTGTGAAACATGTAATTATTATTATGTTATACGGCAAGTATTGCCTTTGTAGTCACTGTAGTGTAGTGTATGCCCGGCTGAAAAAAACAAATTGCGGGGAGTGTAGGGAAGCATAGGCTTTGACAGCACATGAAACGCGTTGCCCTCTTGCTCCTCTCGTGGTGCCTTTAGGACTTTTTTATCCACACTTTCATTCTGGTAATGTTCATTGCTTTTATTAAAAACCCCTTCTGCTCCTTTTTTATTTTTTAAACCGATGTGCATTGATTTTGTCATACACAATATATACAATAGATAAAAGGCCTGGAGAAGATTTTGATGCCATGTCTTTAAATCAAATGCTGCAAAACATGACATTATCATAGTAATGTATAAGAAAACGAGATTGTTATAGTACTGGTGACATAAGGTCATCTGACAGATCTTTAGTGTAGACTTTCTTCTCCTTTTTTCATCAGAGACCTATTAGTCAGTAATTCATTTAATTATCTGCCACCAGCGATTCTTTGTAGCTTCTGTTAATAATTCTTGCCTTAATTTATGAAGAAAAAAAAAATGGGGTGTACTTTGCCTTAGGGCTTGTGCAGACAATACATTAGACCTGTGTTATTCTATGGGGCCATACACATGTCCGATTTTTTTCCTCGGTCCAAGAATCCATGCAATACAATGAGTCCATAGAAAATATCAAATTGTCACGGGCGGAAAGAATTGAAAAGATGGAGAATTTTTTTTTACATCTCTTTCCATTCAAGAAAATTGGATCACACTATGATCATACTCTGATCAGAGTTTGATCAGAGTGTGATTAGTATAATTTAACTGATTTTCTTGGATGACAGACAATACACTGGTGTGACCCTAGCCTTAAGTGAAAGAGTTGAAAGGCACTTTAATTTAATTTCCTTCTGGTTTTCCTTTGTGGCGTTTTGGCACATTGCTGGGCGCTGTGTGCTTGGACCCCTCCATGTTTGTGGTGCATAGATTGGTGAGTGAGGGCAAGTAGATGCTGCAATAAAGTGATGCCAAATTGAACTAGTCGATGGCTGAGTTTCCAGCTTTTATAAACAAAAAAAATCGTCCAAGAAGTCAATGCATATTTCAAACCAGAAACATCCTTTACTGACAACTCCAAAAATGTGCTAAAGGTTTCAAACTAAGTGCAAGATAGTGAACAACCCATAGAAACCCAACAATCCATGAAAGAAACCCTGTCCCAAAAACAACCCAACAGGTGCATACTGTGCAGATGCACAGGTAACCATCTGAAGGCCGCTTCAATATTGTTTTTTGATAACTTTTCCAAAAGCCTAACCCATTTGATTACCGTGTCAAACAAGGTATAAATCACAGTACATAAATCCGGAACAATACCGTCATTTACAAACCCATTTTTCAATTAAACTGCTGCAATTCTATCTGGGTATCTACTTAGAAAATGATCCATCTCTACCAGACGAACCGGCATCACCCCTTTCTTTAGAACTATCTCCTCCTTTTAGTTTTCCACTCCAAAAGTATTTTGCTGTACTTTGACTTCTACCAAAAGAGGAGCATTTGTGCCTAAATTTACATTTTGCCCCGAATCTACAAGCCCCCTCGTTAAATAGAAAGCACAGATCTTTTTGAATTCCCACCAGCTGTTTTCTCCCACTCTTGACACACTGATAGCAACACCACAGAAGAAATGCTAGCACAGGCTTCTAGTATCCATTGTTTCAGATGCTGTACATCTTGTGTCTTCACAGCATAGACAATTGCCTTCAGATGACCCCAAAGATAAAGTCTAAGGGGGGTCAGATCGGGAGACCTTGGTGGCCATTCAACTGGCCCATGACGACCAATCCACTTTCCAGGAAACTGTTCATGTAGGAATGCTCAGACCTGACATCCATAATTGATGGTATGGTGTGGTATATGGGGTACAAAGATATTGGGGCCATTCTTCATCAATGGAAACCTCAATGCCACTGGATATCTGAAATTGCTACATGATGATGTGTTGCCCTCTTTATGCACTGAAGACGGCACGTTCCCTGAGTTTTTCCAGCAAGATGGTGCACCACCACATTATGGGTGTCAGGTCCGAGCATTCGTACAAGGAATTCAACCCCTTTAGACTAGCATTTCTTCTGCAGTGTTGCTATCAGTGTGATCAGTGTGTCAAGAGTGGGAGAAGAGGGTTGCATTGACAATCCAACACAACGGGCAGCGCTTTAACACATCTTACAAGTGGTCATAAACTTGTAAATAATTCATGAAAGACTAAAGTTATGTTAAAACCAAGCACACCATTGTTTTTCTTGGGAAATTCTCAATAAGTTTTATGTGTCACTTGACCCTCTTCCCATCGGAAAAAATAAAGTTGGATCCAAAATGGCCGACTTCAAAATGGCCGTCATGGTCACCACCCACCTTGAAAAGTTTCCCTCCTCCCATATACTAATGTGCCACAAACAGAAAGTTGATATCACCAACCATTCCCATTTTATTTAGGTGTATCCATATAAATGGCCCACTGTTGTGAATTCTCTTTCTGGGCTCCCTCTGGTGGTTACTGAAGGTAGTGGAGCTGGTCAGATTGACAAAGGCTTGCCACCTGATAATGATCATGACGATTGAAGATCTGGGGTTTCTGACTGGTGTATTTAAGACAGCTGACTTCCTTCAATCCCTGCTGGTGATTTTCTTCCTGTGCCTTCTGAGGTCTGATGTCTCTTGCTCTGTTACTGCATGGTTCAGCTAAGTAGTTCATTTGCTAAACTTTTTGCATTTGATCTGGTTTTGTCTATCTCTGCTTTGTGCGGGTCAGCTTGCTCCTGCTGGGGCTGTGCTGGATCACCGCCCATATGTTGCTGTGTTAGGGTCCGCGGAACGCACCAAATATAAATAATAGTAGATGCGTTTGCCGCCCGGGGTCCACCGTGCGGTAGGTGACAAGACCGCTGCTGAACAATGGCAGATGCACCTAGTAGGTGCGGTACTGCACTCGGGTTAACGTCACCCGAACGCTAAGGGCGGCTCAGTACAAACACAGAGTCGCTTGGCGAACACTAAAGCAAAGGCGCGGGCCCTGTTAGCATCACAGAGGCCTGCGTGTGGCGTCGCAGCCGCGAACACCAATAGCTGCTGTTACTACAGCGCAGCGGCAGAGAAAGCCGCAAGCGTCGGCGCCGAGGACCGGGCGCCGACGGATGCTAGTGTAGGCGTGGAGCAAGTGGCGTGTAGCTTGCCACAACCCTGGAGCTGACTATACACACTCGGTCACCACTTGTAATATCAGAGGGTAGGGGTTTCATAATGAGTCAGACACCAGTCCATGCATCCATCACCATACACACACAGAATAATATGCTACACTAGCGCATGGCCGAGCCGCCATGCGGAGCTTTTATAGCCATGCGCTTCCGGGACCTTCCAATACTTTGGGAAGGACCAATCAGATCCGACACAGGACCTGCACATGTGACCCCTGCTCTCCACTGAGAGGGCACATTGCGGGCATGCCCAGTAGCACGGCACGAGGACATAGCCTCTGGAGTGGTTCCCTGCAAAGCAGGTTGCGCTACCATTGCTGCACCGGAGGTGGCAGCAACATCCAGGCTCACAGAATGAGTCTGAGGAGAATGCCTGGCTCGCCGTGATTGCTGAGCAGGAGTCCGAGCGGTCGGAGGAGAATGAGAGACCGCAGGATGTCTGGCTCTGGATTCCCGCTGTGCAGTGCCAGGAATCCGACGCCTAACATACTGCTTGTGTCAGTTTGTTCTGTCCCCTGTTATATTGCTCTCTTTTTGCTTTGCTTTCAGTATATACCAGAGTGCTGATATAGTGGGGGCGAAGTCGTGTGACTTCAGTGTTTTTTGTGCATCAGATGTGTTGGATTTTTCAGGGTTTTTACGTAGTTGCAGACAGTGTCTTTCCTTTTCTGTCCTGTCTAGTCAGTTTTGGCCCCATCATTTGCTCAGTCTATTTTTCTGCCTGCGTTTGTGTTTTCATCTTGTCTCACCGACAATATATGTTTGGGGGCTGTCAATTCCTTTGGTGTCTGCTCTGTTGTGAGTTCATTTTCCCCTTCACTACTGAGGCCCGAGGAACTCCCTCTTCTGGTAAAGAAAGGTAGTGAGCCTGATTATCAAACACCTGAGCCTAATGATGATGACTGGCTGAGTGGAGTTACTGACTGGATATAAGGCCGCCGACGCCCTTCTGCCCTGCGGGTGATTTCTCTGTGGGATCCTTGGAGACCAGTCTGAATTCCTGCTCTTCTAAAGCTAAGTTTTCTGCTTGGCTTTTTGCATTTGTGCTTTGACTTTGTTTTGCTTTGTTTTTCTGGATTTCTGCCATTCCCTGCTGGGGTGAGCTGAATTCCTTTAGCTCTGTCTTCTGAAAATACCTGAGTGCTGATTTAGTTTTTGAAGCCTAGCTGCTTCAGGGTCTTTTTCCATATCAGCTTGTTGGCTTATGTTTTTGATAGGGTTTTGGCAGATTCCAGACAGCAACCTTCCGTTCCTGTTCTGTTTAGTTAGATTGGGCCCCATCGTTTGCTCAGCCTATCTTTCTATCTGTGTGAGTGTTTTTTCATCTTGCTTCACCGTCATTATATGTTGGGGGCTGTCTTTTACTTTGGGGTCTGCTCTGGGGCAGTTTAGATTTCCTTTTCTGTCTTTAGACTATTTATGTCATGGAATGCCTAGGTTACTTTAGGCAAAAACCCCGGGACCCCTGTGATGTCCCTCAGACTAGGGGAACCCTGTCTGTCCCTCTACCCAGGGTTTACACTGAAGGTGTGCCTGCCTGAGCCTCCACCCTGTCCCTGTCTCCTGTCCAGCCCTAAGCTGAACCCACCTCCCTCCACCCAGTGAGGGGACCAGACACCAGACCCCACAAATACGTATGGACAGGGGTAAAAGAAAACACCACACAGTAAATACACAAGGGAATACAATAATGTGCAAGGGCAACCAAATATATATATAACAGATTGGAGAAAGAACCACTGAGGGATATACTGCACCAGATATCAGACGCTCCAACACCACCACTGCTGACCGGTATTGCTAGCACTAGGCTAAAGCTATAGTCGGCGACGCCCATAGTCAGGACGAACTATTTAAAGACCTAGGGCGTGGCCCAGCCCTCAGCCAGCATGACAACCTGGTTAACCCTATCCCGACTGGAACAGAATACCCAACAGGGTATTACCGCTGTCTGCCGGACACCCTGGTGTGAACAGTGTCCAACATGACAGTACCCCGCCTTCTACGAGGTACCTCCGGAACCTCACCATGTCGAGGACCTGGCTTGTCCGGATGGCGACGATGGAACATAGTAACCAGTCGATCAGCATGAATGTCAGAGGCCGGCACCCATGTCCTCTCCTCAGGACCATAGCCACGCCAGTGGACCAGGTACTGTAGAGTGCGACGCACAACCCTAGAGTCCACCACTTTGGACACCTCAAATTCCAACGCGCCATCCACCAAGACGGGAGGTGGTGGCCCGGGGGAACCATCCACCAAACCCATGACCTTCTTTAGCAATGCTTTGTGAAATACATTATGAATCTTATACACAGCCGGCAACTCCAAACGAAATGCCACGGGGTTGATCACTGCGGAGATTCTAAATGGGCCAATGAACCTGGGACCCAACTTAAGTGACGGTATCTTGAGCTTAATGTTCCTAGTAGATAACCACACCCAATCACCCACACACAGGTCCGGACCTGGCACACGTCTGCAGTCAGCCACCCGTTTGTACCTGAAACCCACCTTCAACAAGCGCTGCTTGACTCTCCTCCAAACAGACGACAATTGAGCTCCCAACTGGTCCTCCTCAGGGACGCCAACTGAGCACCCCTGACGCAAGGTGCAAAATTGAGGATGTTGACCATACACACAAAAAAAAGGAGATTCTCCAGACGATTCCTGGCAATGGTTGTTTATTGCGAATTCTGCCACAGGAAGAAACGCTGACCACTCTTCCTGATTGTCGGAAATAAAGCAGCGCAAGTATTGCTCCAGGTTTTGGTTCATCCGCTCAGTCTGTCCATTCGACTGAGGGTGGAAAGCCGATGAATGAGATAATTTGATTCCAAGGCGAGAACAAAAAGCTCTCCAAAACTTTGCCACAAACTGCGTACCTCGATCAGACACAATGTCAGATGGGACACCATGAAGTCTGACCACCTCGCGAATAAATATCTGAGCAAGAGTCTTAGCATTGGGCAAAGACGGTAAAGCAACGAAATGTGACATTTTGGAGAACCTATCAACAATTACCAAAATGACCGAGTTCCCTGCCGAGGCGGGCAAGTCAGTAATAAAATCCATGGAAATCTCAGTCCATGGCTTACTGGGCACCCCGAGAGGCTGCAAGCTACCAGCGGGACGGGAACGAGGAGTCTTGGCCCGTGCGCACGTGGTACAGGCAGCCACATATGAGGCCACATCCTGCCGGATTTTAGGCCACCAAAAACGACGCGATACCAGTTCCAGAGTGCTCTTAACCCCTGGATGACCTGCCAGTACCGTGTCGTGATGTTCGCCCAACACTCTAGAGCGTAGATGTAGCGGCTCAAAAGATTTATTAGCAGGCAACCCCGGCGGTACCACCTCCTGAGCCTCCGCAATCTCTGCCT
Organism: Dendrobates tinctorius; assembly: GCF_039654945.1. NCBI lineage: Eukaryota > Metazoa > Chordata > Amphibia > Anura > Dendrobatidae > Dendrobates > Dendrobates tinctorius. The sequence goes on along the minus strand of NW_027361832.1, from coordinate 1,736,205 downwards.
CAATCTCTGTCGTGATGGCAGATACCACCACACCCTTTTGGAGAATAGGCACCGGCTCTTCACATAACTCTCCACCAGGAAAACACCTGGATAAAGCGTCTGCCTTAACATTCTTCGACCCAGGGCGATAGGTAACAATGAAGTTGAACCGGGTGAAGAATAATGCCCAGCGAGCCTGTCTGGAGGACAGGCGCTTAGCAGATTCTAAATAAAGCAAATTCTTATGGTCGGTTATCACAGTAATCTGATGAACAGCCCCCTCCAAGAAGTGTCGCCACTCCTCAAATGCCAATTTGATGGCCAATAGTTCCCTGTTGCCAATATCATAATTACGCTCCGCAGGCAACAGCTTCTTGGAGAAGAAGGCACACGGATGCAACTTGGCCCAAGAAGGGCCCTGAGACAGTACAGCCCCCACTCCAACCTCCGACGCATCCACCTCCACGACAAACGGTAAGGAGACATCGGGCTGCACCAGAATGGGCGCTGAGGCAAAACTATTCTTGAGGAATTCAAACGCCTGTACCGCAGGCTCAGACCAGTCAGAAAAGTCGGTACCCTTCTTAGTCATGTCAGTCAGTGGTTTGGCAATCATAGAGAAGTTCTTAATAAATTTCCTATAGTAATTGGAGAAGCCAAGAAATCGCTGAAGCGCCTTAAGATTATCAGGCCGATCCCAATGTAGTACCGCCTGCACCTTTGCGGTGTCCATCTTAAAACCTGAGGCGGAGATTATATAACCCAAGAACGGTAGCTCCTGTACGAAAAACACACATTTTTCAAGCTTGACATAGAGCCTGTTCTCTCTGAGCAACTGCAGAACCTGTCTAACATGCTCTATATGTGTATCATGGTCGCGAGAGAAAATGAGGATGTCGTCAAGATAAATTATAACGAACCTCCCCAACAACTGAGAGAAGACATCATTAATGAAGTGTTGAAAGACCGCCGGTGCCATAGTCAACCCAAACGGCATTACCAAACTCTCAAAGTGACCCTCAGGGGTATTGAACGCTGTCTTCCACTCATCCCCCTGACGGACTCTTATAAGATTGTACGCCCCCCTGAGGTCCAGTTTGGAGAACCACCTGGCACCAACCACTTGGTTGAATAAATCGGGTATAAGTGGCATAGGGTAAGGATCACGGACCGTAATCTGGTTGAGTTCTCTGAAATCCAGACACGGGCGTAAACCGCCATCCTTCTTTTTAACAAAGAAGAAGCCAGCAGCCAGAGGAGAAGAGGAAGGTCTAATATGACCCTTGCTCAGGCTATCCGCAATGTATTCCTTGAGAGCTAGCCTCTCGGGACCTGAGATATTAAACATTCTAGCTTTAGGTAACTTGGCCCCTGGTTTCAACCTAATAGCACAGTCATAGGGGCGATGCGGTGGTAGTTCCGAACAACCCTTCTCAGAAAATACATCCGCATAATCCAGCAACGGCTCCGGGATACTGGGGGTCAAAGCGGAAATACATGTAGCCAGGCACCTCTCCTGACACTCCCTGCTCCACTGAATTATGTCCTGGGTCTTCCAATCAATAACAGGATTATGCATTGACAACCATGGAAAGCCCAGAACCATCTGAGCCGGTAAGTTACTAAGCACCTTACAAGTTACCCGCTCTGAGTGTAATACTCCGATGTGGAGTCGTATATCCAACACACACTCTGTGATCTCCCCTTGAGACAACGGGGAAGCATTGATGGTAACCACCCGGATGGGGTTCGGCAATTTCTCCACCGGAAATCCCGCTGTATGCGCGAACCTCTCATCAATGAGATTGGCAGCTGAGCCACTATCAATAAATACTGTAATAGAGAGCATTTGCCCCCCAAGTACCACCCTAGCAGGGAGCATACACTGGGAAACCATGACGGAGGATACACAAAGGCTCAGACTAGACTCCTCCAAACCCTCTGAGCCTATCAGTTTTCCGCCGGCGCGCCCTTCTTAGGTACCAGGGGGCAAGCGTTAATAAAATGTCCTCCTTTGCCACAAAAAAAACAGAGCCCCTGCCTTCTGTGCCAAGGACGTTTAGGCTTGTTACTCGGTGACTGTGCTATACCAGCGATCTGCATGGGTTCCACGGATTCACCCGCGGCAACCTCACCGACCACTCCCCCACCTCCCGGAGGCAACGAAACCAGCGCCCCCTGACGGAGACGTCGGTCTATGCGTACTACAAGTGCCATCGCAGCCTCCAGAGAGGCGGGAGTCTCGTACATTAGGAGAGTCTGTTTAACCCTTCCAGAAACCCCATGCAAAAATTGACTTCTAAGCGCAGGGTCATTCCACTGCGTGTCCACCGCCCAGCGCCGGAATTCCGTGCAGTAATCCTCAGCTGGTCGATCACCCTGTAGCAGTGAGCGTATCTTAGACTCTGCTAAGTTTAATCTATCTGGATCGTCATAGATCAAACCCAGAGCAGAGAAAAAAAAATCTACAGATTCAAATGCCGGTGAGTCTGAAGGGAGTGAAAAGGCCCAGGCCTGTGGGTCACCACTCAGCAAAGAAATCACCAAGCCCACGCGTTGAGCCTCATTACCTGAGGAATGTGGACGCATACGGAAATACAATTTGCATGATTCACGAAACACCGTGAACTTACCACGATCACCAGCAAATCGTTCAGGAAGGGGAAACTTGGGCTCAGCTGCCCTGGCTGCAGCCTCAGCAGGTACTGCAGGAGCTGACAGGCCTTGTTGCTGGACCGCCCCCCTGAGTTCAGTGACCTGTATGGATAGAGCCTCCAGCTGCTTGGTTAGGGAAAGTATAGGATCCATAGTAAGTAACCCCTATATTCCTTTTTTTTTTTTTTTTCCTTTCACTTTATTATTTGGGCCGACTATAATGTCATGGAATGCCTAGGTTACTTTAGGCAAAAACCCCGGGACCCCTGTGATGTCCCTCAGACTAGGGGAACCCTGTCTGTCCCTCTACCCAGGGTTTACACTGAAGGTGTGCCTGCCTGAGCCTCCACCCTGTCCCTGTCTCCTGTCCAGCCCTAAGCTGAACCCACCTCCCTCCACCCAGTGAGGGGACCAGACACCAGACCCCACAAATACGTATGGACAGGGGTAAAAGAAAACACCACACAGTAAATACACAAGGGAATACAATAATGTGCAAGGGCAACCAAATATATATATAACAGATTGGAGAAAGAACCACTGAGGGATATACTGCACCAGATATCAGACGCTCCAACACCACCACTGCTGACCGGTATTGCTAGCACTAGGCTAAAGCTATAGTCGGCGACGCCCATAGTCAGGACGAACTATTTAAAGACCTAGGGCATGGCCCAGCCCTCAGCCAGCATGACAACCTGGTTAACCCTATCCCGACTGGAACAGAATACCCAACAGGGTATTACCGCTGTCTGCCGGACACCCTGGTGTGAACAGTGTCCAACATGACAATTTAGCTCTCCGGCTGTGATCGAGGGGTCTAGGGCACCGTAGGAACCCCCCACGGCAACTGCTAGTTGTGTTGATAGGTTCAGGGGTCTGCAATCTGATAGTTGCCAACTTCTCTGGTTTTCTGGACGTAGCTTCTATTTTTGTGTCTGCCTCCTACGGTGACTCAGTCATAACAATGCTCCTAGATTTCACCTTTCTTGCTTTAGGCTGAGTTAGTTCTCCGGCTGTGCCAAGGCATCTAGGGCATCGCAGATACGCTCCACGGTTACTGCTAGTTGTGTGGATAGGATCAGGGGTGTGCAATCCGTTTAGTTACCAACCTCTCTGGTTTTCTGGTGGCTTAGCCTGATCCTGCTATCCTTTTCGGTGACCCATTCATAACAGAATCACCAGCCTTACTGTAGACTCTAGGGTACTCTAAAGAAGGAAAGAATTTTTTAAAAAAAGTGTCAGAATTTTTTTTTTTGTATATTTTTCTGGGGTCCGTAGGAGGATATTTTTTGTCTAAATGGAGACGAAGCAATTGTCTGATTGTGCTGAGCAGCTCGCTGCTGAAGTGCGGGGAATTTCTGCCTATCTCGCTCAATCATCTGCTGTTGAACCAAAAATCCCTACTCCTGATGTGTTTTCTGGGGATTGGTCTAAATTTTTGAATTTTAAGAATAATTGTAAACTATTTTTTGCTTTGAAACCTAACTCATTGGGGAACTCTGTGCAGCAGGTTAAAATTGTCATCTCCCTGCTGCGTGGCGATCCCCAGGATTGGGCCTTTTGGTGGGCAGTGTACAGCCTAAGTTCCTTTTGGCAATTACCTTTATCTGCTCCTTGTCTACGTTTTCCGCTAACGCCTTTGTTGATTCAGGAGCAGCTATGAATCTGATGGATTTTGACTTTGCCAAACGTTGTGGTTTTCCCATGATACCCCTGCGGACTCCTGTCCCTTTGAGGGGTATTGATGCTACTCCTTTGGCAGAGAATAAACCCCAGTTTTGGACCCAGGTGATATTGCGGGTTGCCCGGATCACCAAGAGAATTGCAAATTGTTGCACATTTTGCATGATACCATTGTTCTGGGTTTTCCTTGGGTGCAAACTCATAATCCTGTTTTGGACTGGAAATCTGTGTCTGTGGTGTGTTGGGGTTGTCAATGTGTTCTTAACGACACTCCTGTTTTCTCCACCTCTCCCCAGTCTCATGATATTCCTGACTATTTGGCTGATTTGTCTGATGTATTTAGTGAGAGTAAGTCTGCGTCTTTGCCTCCTCATAGGAGTTATGACTGTGCAATTGAGTTAATGCCCGGGTGTAAATTTCCCAAGGGTCGGCTTTTCAACTTATTGGTACCCGAACATGATGCTATGCGATCTTATATCAAGGAGTCGTTGGAAAAGCGTCATATTAGACCATCCTCTTCACCTTTAGGTGCTTGTGCACTACAGACGGAGATTGGCAATGACAGAAAGGTAACAGCAGGGAAAGACAGAAAAGGGAGTGCAGTACCGAAATTTGACCACAAGATGACAGGGGGGAGTGTAGTTCAGGACTTAACATCAGCTTACGGCTATAGAAACTGCTTAGTCATGGGGGGCGGGGAGATAGAAACCCAGGAGGGAAATTCCCAGTCAGAGAGGGGATAAATAGGACTGGTTGGGGTTCCACAGGTTAGGCTAGTCCCGGGAGGAGCTCAGCAGAGGAAGACACAGGACAGAAGATGGAGAACGGTGAAGAGCTCGACCAGGGGACTGACAGGAGAAGACAGCCAGGGGAGTGGCCCTGACACGACGTACCGCAGGACAGACGAGGCCCCGGGAGTACCGACTGGATGACGACCTCGGGCAGGTGAAGCGCTGGCGGTAGATTGGTCTAGGACAGCCCCAACGAAAGATTCACGAGGGACGTCATCATGACTAAAGGAAAGGTACCCGGGCCTGGAAACGGACAGCTGTAAAGGAACTGTGGTGCATGGCTAAGGTCGTCAGGAGGACGGCCAATAAACTCGGACCTGTTACAATTGGAATCTGCCTCCGTCTCCTCTTTGCATCGTCTGGTTGCAGTAAGCAGTGGACCACCCCCCAATCCGGCCCCCTACCACATTTGGCGTAGTCGGCAGGATCCGCCGCCGCTAATACTACACCTTCCGCGGCAGGCCTGCGCAGGTGAATTCAAAAAGGACTTGAGCTGCTCACCTGTGGATTATAAATTTGCTCGCCTGTGGATTACAAATTTGACACCTGCTTTCGGGAGCCACTGACAGCCCCCCGGACATCGGGCGGAGAGGAGGAGCGACTGCGGGCTCTGCTGGAGCAGCCGCCGAAGACTTCGCCTGGGAGCCTCCCCGCGGGACCCACGAGCCTGGAGGCTAGCCCTGCCGGACAGCGGGGTGAAGATCGGAGGCTGCGGGAGGAGCCGAGGGGTGGCCTGTCGGAGGCCGCGGCGCCGGGGAAGGTGAGAGGTCCCCCGGCCCAGCTGGCGGCTCCGCCACCAGCCCCCGCCACACGGCCTTCCCGCGCGGTCTCCTGCGTTCCTGTGGGCCCGGTGGTGGAGAGCTTTGCGGCCTCCGCCGGGCTGAGCGACGCCTCTGGACGACGTACCGCAGGACAGACGAGGCCCCGGGAGTACCGACTGGACGACAACCTCAGGCAGGTGAAGCGCTGGCGGTAGATTGGTCTAGGACAGCCCCAGCGAAAGATCCGCGAGGGACGTCATCACGACTAAAGGAAAGGTGAAAGGTACCCGGGCCTGGAAACGGAGAGCTGTAAAGGAACTGCAGTGCATGGCTAAGGTCGTCAGGAGGACGGCCAATAAACTCGGACATGTTACAATTGGAATTTGCCTACGTCTCATCTTTGCATCGTCTGGTCTCGGTAAGCAGTGGACCACCCCCCAATCCGGCCCCCTACCACATATTGACTATCGTTCCCTTAAAAAAATCACTGTTAAATATCAGTACCCGTTACCCCTGATTTCTGATTTATTTTCCAGAGTTAAAAGTGCCTGTTGGTTTACCAAACTTGACCTCAGGGGGCGTATAATCTTATTCGCATCAAGCACGGGGATGAATGGAAGACGGCATTTAATACCCCGGAGGGATATTTTGAGTACCTGGTGATGCCTTTTGGGCTCACTAATGCCCCTTCTGTCTTCCAATCTTTTATGAACGATATTTTCCACGACTTTGTGAATATGTTTTTGATCATTTATCTGGATGATATTTTGATCTTTTCCAGTGATTGGGATTCTCATGTGGAACATGTCCAGACTGTGTTCTGCATTTTGAGGGAAAATTCTCTGTATGTTAAGGGATCGAAGTGTCTCTTTGGTGTACAGAGGATTTCATTTTTGGGATTCATTTTGTCCCCATCTACTATTGAAATGGACACGGCCAAGGTACAGGCCATTTATGATTGGGTTCAGCCCACTTCTTTGAAGGCTCTCCAGAAGTTTTTGGGTTTTGCTAATTTCTACCGTAAATTTATAAGTATTTTTTCTGTTATTATTAAACCACTGACTGATTTGACCAAAAAGGGCGCTGATGTGGTGAATTGGTCTCCAGAGGCAGCCTTGGCATTTCAGGAGCTTAAGCGGAGATTCACTTCTGCTCCGGTTCTACGGCAACCTGATGTCTCACTCCCATTTCAGGTGGAGGTAGATACTTCTGAGATTGGTGCAGGAGCTGTTTTGTCCCAAAGAGATCCAGTGACTTCTAAGATGAATCCCTGTGCCTTCTTTTCTCGAAAATTTTCCCCATCTGAGCGTAACTATGATGTGGGTAATCGGGAATTGTTGGCCATGAAATGGGCATTTGAAGAGTGGGGATATTGGTTGGAGGGAGCTAGACATCAAGTTGCGGTCTTCACCGACCACAAGAATTTGATTTATCTTGAATCAGCTAAACGCTTGAATCCTAGAGAGGCTAGGTGGGCTTTGTTTTTCACGTGTTTTAATTTTGTGGTCTCTTTTCTTAACTAAGAATGTTAAGGCGGACGCCCTTTCTAGGAGTTTCTTTGCGGATTCTCTTGATGTGACCGAGCCTACTACCATTCTAAATGAGGGTGTAGTTCTTTCGTTCTTTCCGCCATCTCACCAGATTTGAGACGTGCCCTGGAGGAATTTCAGGAGTACAAACCTGAACGTTGCCCTATGGGAAAATTGTATGTCCCTGACCAGTGGAGGAAAAGAGTAATGTCTGAAATTCATTGCTCCACGTTGGCTGGTCATCCAGGTATTTTTGGTACCAGAGATTTGATGAGTCGGTCTTTTTGGTGGCCTGCCTTATGTCATGATGTCAGGAATTTTGTGCAGTCCTGTGGGACTTGTTCTCGGTCCAAGCCCTGTTCTTGTTCTAGTGGTTTGTTGATGCCCCTGCCGGTACCCAGGAGGCCATGGACCCATATCTCAATGGATTTTATTTCTGATCTTCCTGTCTCTCAGAGAATGACTGTTATCTGGGTGATCTGTGATAGATTTTTTTAAGATGGTCCATCTTGTACCACTCCCAAAGTTGCCATCTTCTTCTGAGTTGGTGCCCTTGTTATTACAACAGGTGGTTCGTTTGCATGGGATTCCTGAGAACATTGTGTCGGACAGAGGAGTCCAGTTTGTTTCCAGATTTTGGAGAGCCTTTTGTTCCAAACTGAGAATTCAGTTATCTTTTTCCTCTGCATTTTATCCTCAGACCAATGGGCAGACTGAGAGAACAAACCAGACTTTGGAATCCTATTTGAGATGTTTCATATCTGCTGATCAGGATGACTGGGTCTCATTTTTGCCCTTGGCCGAATTCGCGCTAAATAATAGGGCTAGTTCTGCCACTTTGATGTCGCCTTTTTTCTGTAACTTTGGGTTTCATCCTCGATTTTCTTCAGGGCAGGTGGAATCTTTGGCCTGCCCAAGTGTGGATTCTGTGGTAGAGAGAATGCAGCAGATTTGGGACCAAGTAGTGGATAAGTTGTCCCACTCTCAGGAAAAAGCCTAACGGTTTTCCAACTGACATAGGACCATTGGTCCCCGGTTTAAAGTGGGTCATATGGTTTGGTTGTCTTCAAAAAATATTCCTATGAAGGTTGCGTCTCCAAAATTCAAGCCAAGATTCATTGGACCTTATAAGATTTTGGAAATCCTTAACTACGTTTCTTTCCGTTTGGCTCTTCCAGTTACGTTTAAGATTCATAATGTTTTTCATAAATCTTTATCAAAGAGGTTTGTGGAGCCAGTAGTTCCCATGGCGGCGCCTCCTGACCCTGTATTGGTTAAATGTAATTTGGAATATGAGGTAGAGAAGATATTGGTTTCTCATTTGGCTAGACCGAGACTCCAGTACTTGGTCAAGTGGAAGGGTTATGGCCAGGAGGATAATTCTTGGGTCTCTGCTTCTGACATTCATGCCGAAAGATTGGTTCATGCTTTTCATCAGGCCCATCCTTACCGACCTGGTGGTGTGGATGAGGGTTCGGTGACCCCTCCTCAAGGGTGGTATTGTTGTGAATTCTCTTTCTGGGCTCCCTCTGGTGGTTACTGAAGGTAGTGGAGCTGGTCAGATTGACAGAGGTGTTGCAAGTTCTCTTTCTGGGCTCCCTCTGGTGGTTACTGGAGGTAGTGGAGCTGGTCAGATTGACAGGCGCATGCCACCTGATAATGATGATGATGATTGGAGATCTGGAGTTTCTGACTGGTGTATTTAAGACAGCTGACTTCCTTCAATCCCTGCTGGTGATTTTCTTCCTGTGCTTTCTGAGGTCTGATGTCTGATGTCTCCTGCTCTGTTACTGCATGGTTCAGCTAAGTGGTTCATTTGCTAATCTTTTTGCATTTGATCTGGTTTTGTCTATCTCTGCTTTGTGCAGGTCAGCTTGCTCCTGCTGGGGCTGTGCTGGATCACCGCCCATATGTTACTGCTTGTGTCAGTTTGTTCTGTCCCCTGTTATATTGCTCTCTTTTTGCTTTGCTATCAGTATATACCAGAGTGCTGATATAGTGGGGGCGAAGTCGTGTGACTTCAGTGCTTTTTGTGCATCAGACGTATTGGATTTTTCAGGGTTTTTGCGTGGTTGCAGACAGTGTCTTTCCTTTCCTATCCTGTCTAGTCAGTTTGGGCCCCATCATTTGCTCATTCTATTTTTCTGCCTGCATTTGTGTTTTCATCTTGTCTCACCGACAATATATGTTTGGGAGCTGTCTATTCCTTTGGGGTCTGCTCCGGGGCAGTTTAGATTTCACCTTTCTTGCTTTAGGCTGAGTTAGTTCTCCAGCTGTGCCAAGGCATCTAGGGCATCGTAGGTACGCTCCACGGCTACTACTAGTTGTGTGGATAGGGTCAGGGGTCTGCAATCTGTTTAGTTACCAACCTTTCTGGTTTTCTGGTGGCTTAGCCTGGTCCTGCTATCCTCCTCGGTGACCCATTCATAACAGCCCACCCTGTATACAGGGGGAGACGACATACAGGTATATACTATATACAGGGGAGATAACAGACAGGTATATACTATACACAGGAGGAGATGACATACAGATATATACTATATACAGGGGAGATAACAGACAGGTGTATACTATATACAGGGGAGATAACATACAGGTATATACTATATACAGGGGAGATGACACAGGTATATACTATATAAATGGGGAGATGACATACAGGTACATACTATATACAGGGGGAGATGACATACAGGTATAAACTATATACAGGGAGAGATGACATACAGGTATGTACTATATGCAGGGGAGATGACATACAGGTATATACTATATACAGGGGAGATAACATACAGGTATATACTATATAAAGGAGACATGACATACAGGTGTATACTATATACAGAGGGAGATGACATACAGGTATATACTATATACAGGAGAGATGACATACAGGTATATACTATATATAGGAGGAGATGACATACACGTATATACTATATACAGGGGAGATGACATACAGGTATATACTATATAAAAAGGAGATGAGATACAGGTATATACTATATACAGGGGATACTATGCCAGGGCAACGTCGGGCTCTTCAGCTAGTATATACTGTATGTACACACACATTCACACACATATATATATATATATATATATATACAGTATATATTTACACAGTGTATTTAAATTAAAATAATACAATTTTAACATAGGCCCCTAAAACTAACACTTTTCCTTTTCTGTAGAGACCACTTCTTAGCAGTTATCTCATTATTATTACAGACAGGATTAAATTGGTAAATAACACCTCCATGTATAGATAACTCAGAATTCCCCATTCACGACAGGTGATATCAGAGCACACCTTCTCTTCCTTCCTTCACAATCACCTTTGCACAAATCACACCATACCTTCCAAAAAACTCCTGTGTGCAACTAAAACTCATGTCTATGGCTGCTGTACAAAACAGGCAGTGTGAATCTAGCATTAGACTTAGTGACCAGTATAACAATTGGAATAATTTTGCATATTTTAATTTGGATCAAAATATGAAACATTAAAAAAAGATCAAACATTGTAGAAAAAAATCTGATTTAAACCAAAGGTTATTTTCTGATGACACATTCTCTTTAGCCCCAAGTTCTATCGACCATTCATTACTGATAACAAAAAGAATATAATTCATAATGGATTCTTTTAAAAAGGAGCATGAAAGCGTCTACACAAAGAGCCACATCAGATCTCTTGCTATGCATTGGACTGTCACGTTAAAAGTTTTAAAAACAAGCCTTACCGCCCTTAAAAAAAGTTTCCACAGCATAATACGTTTATTTCTCTGAAAAGCTGTATTTCTTAATGAGTCTAACAATAAGAAGACTGACAATTTATGGATGTGACTAGTGAGCTGTAAATCATTAACGCTCCCACAAGTATATAATCAGCGATCTTCCATTTGTCTAGTTTCTGTTTCAGATGTGATAAGATATTTATTTCCTTCTATCTGTAGCAAGTGTAGCGACTGTCTTTTAAATGAATTCTAAGAAACTGTATTCACTTTACTAATTTGAATATATTTGCATACATTTATGCCTCAAACCGATGATTATTTACTGTCAATTAATCCAGGGAAATGTTGGCAGATTTCATAGAATGATTGCTACAGGATAAGAAATTCCAGTAATGATCCATCAAAGACAATCGACATGTTGCAATTATTGCCTATGGGGGGCTAATGTATTGCTATAGAATAAACAAGACAAGGTAATGTATGTGACGGATCACACCAACATGTTGAAAGAACCAAAGCATAGGGAAAATTTAAAGGAGTTATCTGGGACAACAACTGACTTAGGGTCAGGGTTAACCCTAACTTAAGCCCCCGTTACACACTGCGATATCGCTAGCAATATCGCTGTAAAGTCACCGATTTTGTGACGTTATAGCGATATTACTAGCGATATCGCTGCATGTGATACTTACCTCCGACCCGCTCCCCCGCTGATTATCGCTGACCGCGCAAGAAGCTGCTGGACCATTCCTCGTCGTCCACTTCCTGCGGCGCTTCCTGCTGTGACGACGAGCGACGCGTGGAGCCGGGCGGGAGGACGCAGGATCGCCGCGTCTGACAAGTAAGTAGCGATCCCCGTCCCCAGCGATGTCGCTGGTGAGATCTGCCTGAGTGGCAGCTCACTAGCGACCACCCAGCGATTCACCAGCGATCCTGACCGCGTCATATCGCTGGTCGGGATCGCTGGTGAGTCGCTAGGTGTAACGGTACCCTTACAGTAACTGTATCACCGGTGTGTTTGTACTTTGCTTCCCCAGTGTTACTCTGCATGTCTCTGCATTAACCCTTTGCTCCTTTCCCCCTATCTAGCAGGGATACTATTGTCTGTTACCTATATGGATGCTGCTCAGTTCTCTGCTCCGTTGCGTAGCCATACATGCGTGTGTGGTTCTGCTGCTCTGCATGATCACCCGCTGGTGCGGTCCCTGGCTGCCGCTGTGGAAAGCTATCCATGGATTAAAAGGTCCTCTGCACTGTGTATGGCTTACCACGTGTGTTCAGGCTTGCAGCTCGCCAGGTGTCCTTTGCAATGCTGCTTTGTGTTTGGCTGTGCTTAGGGTGCGTGCGGCCTGATGGTGAAAACTCTACCATTTGCCGAACAACTAAAGGTTTTTCCTTGGCACATCCTGCTCCTGATGGTGGGACCTTTTCATATTATTGATTATAGTTTTTTCTATGGATATCAAAACTAAGCATGCTCTACTCCCGTAAGGATAATCTTGTTTGATTAAGATGTATACACCACTATGGATATTTTCTGTGTTTTTGCACATCATATTACATTATTTTGTATATGTATGGCTATTGCTATGAATTTAGGGACTTGGACAGTGCCAATGATCAAAAAGAGATCTATCTTGCGCATGAGCACTTTTTACCGAGGTGTATATATTACCATGGATACCATCTGTTTTTGCGCCCGTCTATTTGTACCAATATATTATAAGAGATTTATGTGCTTATTATGCATGAAACTTGGGGATCATAAATGGGTTGGAGGAGATAAGAGACTCCTATTATGTATGATCGCTATATTATGGAGCTGTAAATTCCCATAAAGCAGAAGTGACGACGGTCACATGATCGGAGCTTTGGACTCCCGAAACCGGAAGTGACGCCAATCACATGATCGGAGCGCACCCGAAACCGGAAGTGACGACAGTCACATGATCGGAGCGCATCCTGTGAGTCCTTGGAGCGCAAAGGGCTGTATTGTGGAACGCATGCCAGTGTGGACCGCAGGTAATAGGGGAGGGGGGGCATGCAGTCATTATATGACCCGGGAGTGATACCGCCGGCCATTGGGTGGGCGGAGCATTTTATGGCGATTGATCAAATGGGGGTTATTTAAATCCGCCCTTTCTGACTGCCGGCCATGTCCAGTATCATCATGGCATCCGGCGTCTGCAGCATCTATTCCTCCTGATGAACCGTGCTAACGGGGAAACTCGTCAGGTTGGCCTCAACTCATGCTAAGTCCTATTCATTTGTTTTGTTATATCTATGCATATTGCTCTATGGAGCTTTGTTGTTTATATGGTTGGGGAGTTATTATTTTTGGATATCCTCAATTACTGTGAAGTCTATTGATTACTGGGGTATATTATTACTCATTTATATGAGAATTGTGCTGTGTTTTAGGACTATTTTTATCATATACCTGCCATTGATACATCTGGCTGGTTTTTTGGCATGTGTTTTGGGGTTTTTTTGTCCTTTTTTTTTTGTCTGCCAACCCTGGATAGTTAAACCTACTATATGAAATGTGATATTGTATAAGGATCTATTCCTTTTATTTCTTTTCTTTGCTATATTGTTTTCCCACCTATATTTATAGGGTTATATCAGGGGAGAGAGGGATAGTCCACGTTGAGTGGGGGCACCAAACAATCGTTTCTTAGGGTGCCAACCTCCACGGCAAGGAAGGAGTCAGTATAGGCATATTGTAGGTTCTTGGCAGGCATTTTTTGTATTGTATGTATCTGGGTTTCTTTTTGTTACCCTTCACACTGGGTTAGGTGTTTTTATAATAGAGACAATAAAATATCTGGTTTTAAGGGAAATATATGTTCACTTCTCTGGGGGCAGAAGACCCAGATCGCCCTTCCTGGAGGCTGCATATCCAGGCCCGTCCATGTTGTGTCTTGTTTCCTGAATCCTCGATCGGCTCCTTTACCTGACCCTGTCTGAACTGTGTCCTCTGTGTGATGTTCCTGAGGTCCTTCCATTTCTTGAACCCTGTGCCCAGTGACTGTGATTTGCTACCTGACTTGCTGTGATTTAACCTGGGTCCATCTTGGAAGTAGGAGTCCGGGGTATCCACTGAGTTTCTACTACTCTGTGTTTAGCTGGTTATTCGGTGTGATTCCCTGCCGGTTCCAGTCCAACCCGGCGGGGTTTGCACCAGACCGCTTGGGTTCCTTTCTAGGTCGCTGCCTGATGTCCGGAGCCTGATGACCGTGGCCTCTTGTCCGGAGCCTGATGACCACGGCCTGAAGTCCGGTGTCTGACGACCTCTTCCAGATGTGCTGTGCCTGATATCCTCCGCCAGATGTCCGGATCCTATACTTTCCTGCCCGATGTCTGGAGCCTTTCCATAAAGTGTAATATCATGTGTAACATGATATGTGTCATATTTCTGGGTTTGAACCCTTGAGCTTGTGTTTTCTTGTCAGCTTCTTTTCGCACTATGCCACAGAGATCACTGTCATGAACTCATTTTCTGCTCCACCAGTTGAGAGATCCCCTTCCGTTCTCCCTCTGGTGGTGACAGGAGGTAGTGCTGTTGGTTTAAGTGGTAGTGATCTGCCACCTGATGAGGAAGATAACGATTGGATCTCTGGAGTATCAGACTGTATATAAGACAGCCGACGCCCTATCCAGGTGCTGGTGATTCAGTCTGCTTCTCAGGTCCTCGACTTCAGCTCTCTTCCAGTCTTCTCAAGTTAAGTTTGTATTTTGCTAATGTTCACACTTGCGCTTGTTGGTCAATTCAGTTTTTTGTGTAATCAGCTTGCCCCTGCTAGGGCTATGCTGAATTTCCACTCCTATTAATCAGTATTTGCCAATCTGATTTTTGTTCCTTATTAGATTGGCCTCTTTTTTGCTCTGTCTCAGAATATTTCAGAGTGCTGAAATAGGTTTAGAAGTCTAGTGACTTCAGGGTTAATTTTGCTATCAGAAGTGTTGGACAATATTTTTGTAGGGTTTTTTTGGCAAATTGCGGACAGTGTCTTTCCTTTCCTGTCCTTTTTAGTTAGCCAGGCCCCATCGATTGCTCAGCCTATTTTGCTGCCTTTGTTTGTAATTTCATCTTGTTTCACCGTCAATACATGTGGGAGGCTGTCTTTCCTTTGGGGTCTGCTCTGGGGAAGTTAGTTTTCCTCTTTTCCTGCTTTAGGCTTATGTAGCTCTCCGGTTGTGACGAGGAGTCTAGGACCATCGTAGGAACACTCCACGACTGCTGCTAGTTGTGCGGTTAAGTTCAGGGATCTGCAATCTGCATAGTTACCAACTTCTCTGTTTTTCTGAGACTTAGCTTGTTGTTTATTTTTTCCTCCTCGGTGACCCATTCATAACAGATCACACCTTTTCTCTGGGTGCTGTGGTTGCAGTCTGTTTAGCATAACACAGGTGTTTTCATTTGTCTGTCCTATCACCTTTTGGGTGTGGCTTGTTCTTCTTTCCCTCAGCTGGCATTCCCTGCTGGTAATAGTTTTCATTTGGGTGATCAGCCCATTCTGGTGTAAGATAGAACCAACCAGAGAAATTCCACCTAGAGTTTATCACTTTATGGTTTCTATTTTTTATTTTGCACCTACCTCCTGCTTGTTGTTAGGAAGTAGGCAGCATATAATCTAACAGTCTTTACACTTTACTTTATTCACTCTGGCATCTTTCCTTTCTTAGCACACATTTCCTTTTTCAGGTAATTCATACTCTGCACTTCCTTCCGAATCTTTAGGAGATAAGTGAAGCACTTGATGGCCTTTTAGGCAGATTAGGTCCGATCCCCAATCTTCTAGTCTCTGTTTAGGGCTATCTCTGCTCACACGGGAACCATTAGAGACTACAGGTCAGGATATCAAGG
This sequence comes from Dendrobates tinctorius, assembly GCF_039654945.1. Classification (NCBI taxonomy): domain Eukaryota; kingdom Metazoa; phylum Chordata; class Amphibia; order Anura; family Dendrobatidae; genus Dendrobates; species Dendrobates tinctorius. The sequence continues at coordinate 1,720,194 of NW_027361832.1, read as the reverse complement.
CTGTCAAGAAATGGGCAGGGTCAGTTGCAGTTTTTAGTTTATTACCTAATTTCTCAAATGAATTGCTACACAAGCAATCTTGTTTTGAGCAAGATGAAGTTTATCTGTTTTCCAGAGTGGATGTGAAGGAGGCAGGGTAGAGGAAATTAACTGGCTCATAAGTGGAGAAAGAAGCACAATTCATTGAAAATATATGCTGTGCTACAAAGTTTCTTATAATTGTCTGTATTATTAATTATGCAGTTTGCTGGGAAAAAACAGGGAACTGTTTCATACATTGTGAAATTAAATTAAAAAAAATCTTGAAACAGAAAGTTAAAAAATAAAAAATGTAACTTTTTTTAGGCTTACATAAGATGTACATTGTGTAATATTCCACTAAATATAATAGGTCATAGAAATGATCTTTGTGCCAATTATGCCAAACATGATAACATCAAAAACTGTGGATGCCATGGGAACCCAGGGCGGGGATGGACCAGCTGAATATTGTCTGTTTTCTTATTTTACCATATAAAGCAGCCAGATTTCATTTTTTTTTTACGTGTTTACAAGTCCTCAACATGCATTTGCATTAATATTCAGTCTTTCAAATTGCAGTGTAATAGATAGATAGGATAGATACAAAAAGGGCATCAGCAAGACGTGCAAACATTCAATATATAAAATGTAAACTGCATTATTGCCATATAGATCATACTCATAAATTGAGATACTTAGCGCCCAAATTGGCAATTTTGTGTGTACTCACCAGCCGCAACAAGGTGCCTTTAATTCTGCGACAAGGTGACATACTTCCCTTGGTCAAAAAGCCTTCAAATGTGAAGGGATCATCCATGACTCAATAGTTCTTAGGCCCACAGCAAAAAAAAGTGACAAGTTGGTAGTTAATAACTACCTGCCTGTTGTGCCCAATGCTGATCTCTGCCAGTAGAGAGCAGTCACAGACTACTCCTGCCGTCAATTCGGAGGCTTCTGATGATGTCACATTGACAAAGCAGTGGCTTCTCTTCCGCTCTGCAGTATTGATGGGGCGTGATTGCTGAAGTCATGCTGATTGACAACTGGCTCTCCGCTACCCAATCTACCTCACAACATGGAATTTCACTGTTTTTTTTAGGGTTTGCATCAGTTAATGTAAAGAACATGCCTACAACTGTGAACATTTATTTTTCTTTTTATTGTGAAGCAAACAACAAATAGGACAAAATAACTGAAAACTTCAGTGTAAAGAACTATTTATCCCCCTACAGTCAGTACTTTGTAGAGCCTCCTTTTATGGCAATTACAACTGAAAATCTCTTTGGATATGTCTCTATGAGCTTTCAACATCTTGCCATTAGTATTTTTGCCCATTCATCAAAACTGCTCTAGCTCCTTCAAGTTAGATGGTTTCCTCTAGTCAACAGCAAAATTCAAGTCTGACCACAGATTCTCAATTCGATTAAGGTCTGGGCTTGGACTAGGCCACTCAAAAACATTAACCTTTTTCCCATTAAACCACTCGAGTGTTGCTTTAGCAGTATGCTTTGAGTCACTGTCTTTTTGGAAGGTGAACCTCCGTCCCTGTCTCGAAGCACTGACAGACTGAAGCAGGTTTTGCTTAAGAATATCCCTGTATTTTGCACCATTCATTTTCCCCTCTACTCGGACAATTTTCCCTGTCCCTGCTGCTGAAAAACATCCCCACGTTTCACTGTGGGGATGGTGTTCTTGGGGTGATGAGCTGTGTTGGTTTGGTGGCTAAGAAGTTCAATTTTGGTCTCATCTGACCACAGCACCTTCCTCTATACATTTGGGGAGTCTGCTACATGTCTTTTGGCAAACTCAAAACAAGCCGCCTTACAATTTTTGTATATAAGTAAAGGACTTATTGTGGTTGTATGAACAGATATTCCAGTCTCTGAGAACTCTCCAGCTCCTTCAGGATTTCCTTTGGCCTCTGTGCTGAATCTCTGATTAATACCCTTGTTGCCCAAGCTAAGAGTTTTGGTGGGCGGCCCCCTCTTGGCAGGTTTGTTGTGGTACCATGTTCTTTTTATTTGATTGATTTAATGTTACTCCAGGGGATCATCAGAGATTGGGAATTTCTTTTTATAACCCAGCCCTAACTTGTACTTCTCAACAACTTTTTCCCTGACTTGTTTGGCGATCTCTTTGGTCTTCATGGTACTGTTCGGTTAGTGGTGCCTCTTGCTCAGTGGTGTTGCAGCCTTTGATGTTTCAGAAAAGGTAACATTTATATACTGACAGACATGTGACACTTTAATTGCACCCAGGATAATTTCCTCTTATTAAGCATGTGACTTATGAAGGTAGTTGCTTTTCCCAGAAATTTTTAGGGGCTTCATAGCAAAATGGGTGAATATTAGGGATGAGCAAGCACTAAAATGCTCGGGAGCGTGCTGCTTGAATTAAGAAAATCTTAATCCTTTTATGCTTGTTTCAAATAACGAGTATAATGGAAGTCAATGGGAAAGCCAAGCTTTTTTTCTGGCAGACCCTACAAAGAGGGCTGTGGGGCAGTGAAAATGTTGAAATGCATGAAAAAATTGCTGAATGGAAGGAGAACAGCATGGGGAAGACCCCTGGAAGCATCTCTGACTCCCAGATCGCTACTGAGAACAATGGTGTCACACTTGCTCCACTTCAAGGACTGACAATAAAACATCCCAAACAGACGAGACATTGCATTTTACAGGAAAAAAAATGTTAAGAAACATTTTGTCCTGTATAATGGCAAAATGTAAAAAGGATAAAAAAAATATATAACTTAAGTAAGCCAAAATTGATTTTGTTAAATTAAAAAATAGGAAATTTCAGTTTCATTTATGAAAGAAGCAAGAACTGCCATAAGTAACGGACTCAGACAGAGGAGATGTACTCCAGGCCATGGAATAGTCTATGTTTGATACTGATATGGGTATGTGCACAAGTTGAGTAAAAATTCTGCACCACTTCTGCATCTCTTTGCAGGAAAAGCACAGCTGCAAAAACTCACGTTTTCGGTGTGTTTTTGCCTGCGTTTTTGATTGTAATGCCCTATGGGTGAGCAATATGATACAGATAAATTTAAAACAAGTTTTTGGAGCTTATACAGAAACAAAATGAACTCCAGACCACAACATAGTCTATAAGTGAGCATTATAATAGCTATACATTTTAAACAGCTTTTTGGAGGCTTATATAACACTGGAATATACCCAAGAATATGTAAAAATCTATGAATGAGCAATATAATACCAATACATTTTGTGAACAGATTTTGGGAGGTTTAAATACCAACAAAATGTACTCCAGACCATGGAATAGTCTATGTATGAATGATATAATGCTGATAAAATTTTGAACAATGTTTTGACGCTTGTATAGCTTATATATATGATCATACTCAAAGACTGGTGATAAATGGTTGCATATCTAATTGGAAGAGTATTTCAAGTGGGGTAACACAAGGCTCTGGCCTGGCCCCAGTGTTGTTCAACATTTTTATAAATAATATAGATAAGGGAACTGAAGGTAAACTGATCAAATTTGCAGAATATGCAAAGCTAGGAGGGATAGCTAACACTAGAGAAGACAGAAAGGATTCCGAAAGCTCTAGATAAGCTTGAACAATGGGCAGCGACTAATAGAATGGTATTTAACAGGGAGAAATGCAAGATTCTACATCTGGGCAACAAAACCGAAAATTATATCTACAGAATGGTAGGAATAGAACTAAGCAACTGTACATGTGAAAAAGACTTGAGTATACTAATAGATCACAGACTGCACATGAGTCAAGAGTGTGATGCAGCAGCAAAAAAGGCAAACACAGTTATAGGATGTATTAAGAGAAGCATAGAGTCTAGATCACCTGAAGTAATTACCCCTCTCTGCTTCTCCTTGGTTACGCCTCATCTAGAATACTGTGCCCTGGTCTGGGCATCACATTTTAATAAAAGACAATGAAAAACTGGAGCAGTTTGAGAAGAGCTGCCAGGATGGTGAGTGGACTGCAATGTATGTCCTACCAGGAATGGTTAAAGGATCTGTGAATATTTATCTTGCAAAAAAGAAGGCTAAGAGGAGACTTAATAGCTGTCTACAATTATCTGAAGGGACGTCACAGTGTAGAGGGATTATCATTATTCTCATTTGTCCATGAAAATAAAAGAAGCAATGGAATGAAACTGAAAGGGAGAAGATACAGATTAGATATTAGAAAAACTTTTTGACAGTGAGGGTGATCAATGAGTGGAACAGGCTGCCACGAGAGGTGGTGAGTTATCCTTCAATGCAAGTCTTCAAACAGAGGCTTGACTGACATCTGTCTGAGATGGTTTAGTGAATCCTGCATTGAGCAAGGGGTTGGACACGATGACCCACGATGTCCCTTCCAACTCTAACAATCTATGAAAAGAAGCCTCAGTGGCCAGTGCGAAAATTGCAAGAATTCTGATTTTGATTTTATTTTCTCATAGCAAAAACTGATTGTGCTATGAGAAAAAAATGCTAAAAATGTTTTACAAAACACAATTATTACAAAAACCTGATTTAATAATGGGTCCTTTTCTGATGACCCAGTCCCTTTAAGTGTTTTTTTTTCATTACTAATGATTTTTGCATAATATACTTTAGTGTTTGCTGAATTTGTTTACTGGAATCTGCACTTCTCAGGTAGGCAGGGGAATATTTTCTTGTACATATCTTTGTAGAAGTATTTTGTGCTGAAATTTTAAGAGCTAGAAAAAAACAGACTTATCTCAGTGGACAGTAGAGCTGCACACTCTGTGGTTCGCTCACATTTGCTCTGACTGCTGCGTGAGAGGCTAATTATTTTGGTTAGCTGTCCTTAGAAGATCTGTATTATATCTCTGCTATTACATTTTTCACCTACTGTTATAATAACCATAATGTTCTATCTAATTTTATTTGCTATTTGAACATGGTTTTCGGTCATATATTTTGTTTTTTGTTTTTCTTTTTTTAAGATCTAAAAATATAATAATTACTCAATGTTTTCTAGTCTGAAAAAAAAAAGGTAACTTGCTGGATGGACGGATGTAGAAAGAAGATTTTGTCATTTAACTCTTTGGTGCCACGGCCACTATTTAAAGAAAATGAATAGGATTACCTGATTTGGTTTGAAAACTTGTATATGTGGCGCCCCTGAGGCTCAGTCGCCACAGAGGTACTGCATCTCCTCCTGAGGTGTGGTACCCCACCATCCAGGTAAGTTGGAGGCTCCTGACCACGCTCCAACACCTGCATCCCACACAACACGGTAGTTCAGCAAAGCCACATAGCGGCTCCCTGCTTGGAGTGTAGCAGAGCACCTTTGGTGGCTCCCTGCTTGGAACACGAAACGTGCTGGGATGCAGGTGGAGTTAGAATACATAAAGAGCGGGAAGGGTTTGGATAGTCAGTCAGTCGGAGAGTCACTCAGAGAGGAGTGAGGAAAGGAGATCCGTGAGAGGGGGATGGAGGAAGGAGGTGCTGCAGCAGATCTCAGTGACCTGGGACTGCTGGCACGGGAAAGGAAAGAAGGAGAAAGACATTGAACTGAAACCTGATCTTCCATAAGAAGGAAAGACTAGTACGGAACGTAGGAGTAAACGGGGACAGAGGACGTGGGTTAGAGGAAGAACCCTGCCTAGAAGTTCAAAGCGCAAGGCCAGGGCCCATTTCCCGTGGTTGTATGGATACTAATGGCCCTACAGCAGACACCGGTGGAGCAATGGACTGTAAATGCACTACTCCCATCTAAGACTTGGGGGCACAACAGCAACCTTGATAGTGAGCCGGGACTCAGGAATAAGGAGTCCCCGAAGCAGGCTACAGCTGTCTGCCATACAAGTATGGTTCTTGGGAAGATCTGTCAGGAGGCACTCCAGTGTAACTCAGTACTGGGAGTACTTCACACTTAAAGGCGCTATAAGAGTAGACGTTCAGAAAGGCACATGTTGGCGGAGCGTTGGAAGGGAGCATTCCATCTGGCCTGGAGGTTGATTGAGTCTCAGACCCGGAGGACACAGCACGGAGGCAGGCACCTGTGTGTACTACAGACTGTGAGTAAAGCTTTGGAACTACAAGCCTGGTGTCCTCCATTGATTCTTGCGCCAACACACCCAACACCGCTACATCTGGGTACCAGTTTCTACACCGCTTGTGCCTCTTCTCTACCCCTATATCTACACTGCCCTGGGGATACAGCTCCTGTCAGAGACACCGCACTACACTCGCTCACAGAGCCAGTGCGTGTGTCCTGAGTACAGAAACAGTGCTAAAAGATACCTGTGCAGCAGGGCAGCAGAGGTGACAATGCGTGCTTCAAACTATTGGTGTCAGGGTCCAGTCAGCGCCGGAAAGTAAAGATGCACAGGACCTGCGGACACAGAAGTTAGCAAGCTGGCACAGGACCTATGGTCATGTGACTGCAAGGGGGCAGGGCTTAGCGTCCTGCTTTCAGATAGGACAGGACACCATACAACAACTCAGAGTCAGGCAAAACAGAGGTCACAACAGTACGGGCAAACGAGGCACAGGAGGGACAAACAGACGGGTGGTCAGACAAAGCCAAAGGTCATACACAAGAAGGCGATGTGGTACAAAGGGGACGAGCAGAGAGAAGTCGGGTCACAAGCAGAGAGTCATACACGAGAGGTAGCGCAGTACAAGAGGGGAAGGCAGAACTCGTAACAGGGACAGAACGGATCAAAACCAAACAAGCAAGCAAGATATCAGGCACAAGGCACACGTACGCACAGGAGTATAACTGACACCGGACCTAGGTCCAGTGAGCATTAAATAGCCGCCCTCTGCCAGAGAGAGGCGGAACAATTAACCCCCAGTCTGATCAGGACGGGCCAAAGCGAAACCCCGTCCTGGATCATGTCAGCTCCACCTGTGGGGAGCTTCACCATCTTGGCTGCAACACACCACCAGCCCCAGAGGATCTGCACGCAGCGTCGGCTCAACATCTCACTTGCCGAACACCACAGGTGGCGTCACGAACTATTCCATTAATTACATTCCACCATTCAAACTTTCCCTGTTAATTGGGCGCCCAGGGCCATGGACCGGGTCACCGCTGCTGTAACACATCCCGCCGACGCCGGCCCGGTACCGAGTACCCCATGGCCCTGGGAGGGCGACCCATATAAATCTGACATTTGCAATGATCCTTATAATAAATAAAACAGAGAAGCTTTGCATGGCCTTCAACTCTCCTTACTCTATCATGTCAGGCATGTCACTCTCCACATGGAGAGATATTTCCCCTTATGCCCCCAATCAAATGCATCTTATACAGTCAAATCAGATCCTTTGCTCTGCACTAAAGAGGTGCAATACCCCGAAACATATGTCTGCAAATTGATATTCTGGTTCGGCTTTGATGTAGAGAGATGATTTTGTCATTTAACTTTTTGGTGCCACGGCTACTATTTAAAGGAAATGAATAGGATTACCTGATTTGGTTTGTAAATGTGTAAAACTGACATTTGCAATGATGCTTACAATAAATAATGCAGAGGAGCTTTCCATGGCCTTCAACTCTCCTTTTACTATCATGTCAGGTATGTCACTCTCCACATGGAGAGATATTTCCCCTTATGCCCCCAATCAAATGCATCTCATAAAGCCAAATCAGATCCTTTGCTTTGCACTGAAACATGTGTCTGCAAATTGATATTCTGGTTTGGCTTTTATGTCGTCATGTTACAAGACTCGTTAAAGTGTCAACAATGATTTTTAGGATTGCTACTTCCAATAGGTGGCGCTAGAGCTGAAGTCCTTTTCCTCTCTGAAGATGCAATTTGCATGCCTCATAATAAAAGCTTAGCCTTACATATTTTGAAATTACAATAAACTATGCAAAATGGCAAACTAAGCACAGCCTCCGAAAACTGAGGCTGTAAACATAAATTATGACATATGTTTGGATTTTAGTTGCATACCTGCAGTGGTTGTATGAAGAATCTTGTGGGTTCTTGGAATCCCTCAATCTCTTAGCAGTTCAGCACAAAGCTTTACTGTAAAGATTTATGGACCAAATTGGTAGATTATCACCCATCCAAAGGATATAGGTGATACCTTACTGATTGCAGTCAGAATCTTATTTGTCAAAAAGTTGACACCTACACTATGAATAAATGATGACTCACCAACTGAATAATAAAAAACAATTCTTCTTTATTTCACACCATCATAAAAACATGTAGATATATCCACAAATAGGTAAAAACAGTGTCACATTCTTACGCGTTTCTGGCTATTAGCCCTTAGTCATTCTACACGTTTTTATGATGGTGTGAAATAAAGAAGAATTGGTTTTTTTTTATTATTCAGCTGTGTGATCCGACAACTTTTTTCTTCCTCTCATTGTGATCTGACGATCAGACGGAATTTTTTGGATCGCTGCTGGCAAATTCAAGGCTACCAGGCACGTTGATACGGTGAGGCATTCTGTTTTTCCCTGTATTTTTTCTGTTGGTGACTCACCAACTTGGTGCCAACCCTATAGGGGAAAGAAGGTGAATTCTGTCATCTCTGTTGTGGGCTCCAGCGCACATGAAAACCTTTCTTTAAAATCCTGTATCTGGTTCCAAAATTGTATGGAATTAATAAAAATGATATATGTCAGTGGTCTCCAACCTTTCTGATCTTGAGAGCCACATTAAGCTCTGAGAGAGGGGCGCGAGCCACATCCAGCTCCCATCTCCTTCAAAGTAGTGTCAACCAAAGCCCCCATTACAGGTATAATGATAACCAAAGCTTTTCCACAGAAATCACTCCAAAGCAGTACACTGAGATCCAGGGGTTCCCTGTTATGAATGGGCACCGAGGAGGATAGCAGGCCCAAGCTAAGCCACAGAAAACCAGAGAGGTTGGTAACTAAGCGGATGCAGACCCCTGATCCTGTCCATACAACTAGCAGTAGCTGTGGAGCGTGCCTACGATCAGGGGCTGGCTGGCACTTTTCAGCGTGGGGGCAATCACAAGGCAGTGGCCCTCGAATTGTGGTGGCCCACCTCTGCCCTGCTTATCTCTGGCCACTGCATTAAAGCAGCAGCAATGACAAGCTTTAAAGACAGGCTGGTACATAGATATGGGAACAGAACAAAGCTTGCTGCATAGATATGGGAGTAGAACCAAGCTTACTGCCTACATAGATACAGTAACAGAAGCAAGCTAGCTACATAGACACAAGAATGGAACCAAGATTACTACGTAGATAAGGGAACTGAAACGAGCTTACTACAGAGATAAGGGAGCAGAACCGAGCTTACTACAGAGATAAGCGAGTAGAACTGAGCTTACTACAGAGATAAGGGAGCCGAACCGAGCTTACTAGAGAGATATGGGAGCAGAACTGAGCTTACTACAGAGATAAGCGAGTAGAACTGAGCTTGCTACAGAGCTATGGGAGCAGAAATGAGCTTACTACAGAGATATGGGAGCAGAACAGAGTTTACTACAGAGATATGTGAGCAGAACAGAGCTTACTCCAGATATGGGAGCTGAACCGAGATTACTAAGTCTACTACATAAATACGGGAACAATACCAAGCTTACGGCATACATATGGTACCAGAATCTAGATTACTACATCGATACAGTACCAGAACCAAGTGTGGGGATGTGGCTCGCTTAGGTGCAGCGGGAGACAAATGTGAGACAGGTTCTTCCACAGTGCTTGCAGTTTATTCACGGCATAAACGTACAAGGCAACGTAACAGCAAACAAATAGCCATTTAGCTCAGGCAAAATAACACAATGTCCATAGTTGTAGACTCAGAGCAGGAGTCTCAGCACACATGGGAGGTTTAGTCCTCCCCACACACAACTCCTTGGTTCAGGAGCAGGCCACATTATAAGGCTGTAGCCACACCCACGTTCCCAGCAGCTGACTGGTCACCTGACTGTGACCTCACCACAGGTCCTTCAAACAAAAACAATAACAATATCTGTTATGCTTTACTTCTGCCTTACATTATAGAGACAAGCCATTTATGAGACACATATCTCCCATCGATTACACGACCCTTAGCCCTGCCACATACCTCCCCCCTCTGCCTAAAGCCGTGGGGCTTGGCACTTTCACCTACCAGGCAAGGGATTCTGGAGAGGGCATCGGCATTCCCATGTAGCTTCCCGGCCCTATGCTCTACATGGAAGCTGAAGTCTTGTAGGGCTAAGAACCAGCGGGTGACCCTAGCATTCTTGCCCTTGGTTTCCCTCATCCACCTGAGTGGGGCATGGTCGGATATTAACCTAAACTTCCGTCCCACCAGGTAGTACCGTAATGTGTCCACTGCCCATTTTATGGCCAAACACTCCTTCTCTACAACTGAGTAATTTCTCTCACAAGAAGTCAACTTCCTACTCAAGTAGAGAACAGGATGCTCCTCCCCACGTATCTCTTGGGAAAGGACAGCTCCTACCCCGACATCTGAGGCATCTGTCTGGAGGACAAATTCACGTTTAAAGTCTGGGGCCACCAAAACGGGTTGCTTACAAAGCGCTCCCTTCATTTCTTGGAAGGCTGACTCTGCTTCTTCGGACCAGCTGACCATCACTGACTTTGTCCCTTTAAGCAGATCAGTTAGAGGTGCAGCCATTGTGGCGAAGTTTGGGATAAACCTCCTGTAATATCCCACAATCCCCAGGAAGGCTTTAACTTGCTTCTTTGACAGAGGTCTCGGCCATGTTTGAATTGCCTCCACTTTATTGATTTGGGGTTTGATCTCGCCACGCCCCACTACATATCCGAGGTACTTGGCTTCTTCTATCCCCAAGGCACACTTCTTCGGGTTTATTGTAAACCCTGCCTCTCTTAGAGCGTCAAACACTGCTTGGACCTTTTCCAGGTGAGTCTCCCAGTCCGGGGTAAAGATGACGATATCATCCAGGTATGCAGCAGCGTATAGCTTATGAGGTGCAAGGATTCTATCCATCGCCCTCTGGAAGGTTGCTGGAGCTCCCTGTAGGCCAAACGGCATCCGGACATACTGGAAGCACCCGTCTGGTGTGGAGAATGCCATCTTCTCCTTGGCTTCCTGTGCCATGGGGATCTGCCAATATCCCTTGGTCAGATCCAAAGTGGTTATGTACCTGGCAGGTCCAAGTCTCTCGATGAGCTCATCAACGCGTGGCATGGGATAAGCGTCGAACTTGGAGACCTCATTCAGCTTCCGGTAATCGTTGCAGAACCTCCATTCACCATCAGGTTTTGGGACCAGGACAATCGGGCTCGACCAGCCGCTCTTGGATTCCTCAATGACCCCGAGCTTCAACATACGCTGCACCTCCTTGGAGATTACCTCTCGCCGGGCCTCAGGAATACGATATGGTTTCACGTTCACCCGCACATGTGGCTCGGTCAGAATTTCGTGCTCCACCACCTTCGTGCACCCCGGCAACTCTGAGAACAGGTCCCGGTTTTTCTGGAGTAACTCCCGGCACTGCTGCTTCTGGGCCTTCGATAGAGTCTCCGCTATGGTAACGGCTCCAACCTCCCCTTCTAGGTTGCCCAGCAAGCACGGAGTTACCGCTGGCTCTCTATCTTGCCACGGCTTGATAAGGTTAACATGGTAAACCTGGTATGGCTTCCGTCTTCCGGGTTGGTGGATCTTGTAGTTTACGTCTCCCAGTTTCTCCACCACCTCATATGGCCCTTGCCACTTGGCCAAGAACTTACTTTCCACCGTCGGGATTAGCACGAGAACTCGGTCTCCCGGATTGAACTGCCTCACTCTGGCTGACCGGTTGTAGACCCTGGCCTGAGCCTCTTGTGCCTGGCGGAGATGTTCTTTAACAATGGGCATTACCTTTGCAACCCTCTGCTGCATCAGTGGCACATGCTCAATGACGCTTCTGTGGGGCGTGACTTCGGCTTCCCAGGTTTCCTTGGCTATATCTAGGAGACCTCGCGGATGCCGGCCGTACAGAAGCTCGAAGGGGGAGAACCCCGTGGAGGCCTGGGGAACTTCACGGATAGAAAACAGTAAATACGGTAAGAGACAATCCCAGTCTCTACCATCTTCCTCTATGACTTTTCTCAGCATGCTCTTCAGGGTCTTGTTAAACCTCTCAACAAGGCCATCTGACTGTGGATGGTACACTGAAGTCCTCAGCTGGGAAATTTGCAAGACTCTGCACAATTCTCTCATCACCTTGCTCATAAAAGGTGTCCCCTGGTCGGTCAGGATCTCCTTCGGCAAACCCGTCCGGGAAAACACATGGACCAGCTCACGGGCTATACTCTTCGCAGAGGAGTTTCTCAGGGGAATGGCCTCAGGATAGCGTGTGGCATAGTCCAGGATGACTAATATATACTGATGGCCCCGAGCTGATTTAACTAAGGGACCGACCAAGTCCATGGCAATTCTCTCAAATGGCACCTCAATAATGGGCAGTGGCACAAGAGGGTTCCGAAAATGAGATGTGGGGGCAGTTAACTGACATGTCGGGCAGGACCTGCAATAGTTTACTATTTCCCGGTGACACCCAGGCCAATAGAACCTCTGTACAATCCGTTCCTGGGTTTTTCCACCCCCAGGTGTCCCCCCAAGACGTGTGAATGGGCCATGTCCAACACTTTTCGTCTATAGGGGCCTGGTACTATTAACTGCTCTGCCACCTCCTCCCTTATTTTCGTGACCCGGTACAACAATTCCCCACTCAACATAAAATGGGGAAACCTTGTGTCTGCTCCCGGCTCTTGTGCAACCCCATTAATGACGGTGACATTGTTAAAGGCTTCCCTTAGTGTGGGGTCCCTATGTTGGGCAGTCCCAAAATTCTCCCCGGCCACCCCTAACTCCGGGATGTCAGGTACCCTTCCTCTTCATCCCCAACAAGGACACATAAAGGGAACTCGTCTGCCTCTGGTGGTGGCGATACCTCAGTGGGGTGGATTGGTTCCCTGCTCTTGCTAGCACACTCAGAACCCATCCCCCACAGATCCCAAAACAGACAGAAATCCCGGCCAATAATTATGGGATGCAACAAGTCTCGAACAACGCCAACTTCATGCGACTCGGTGCCATGCGCCGTTTCAATCTTCACCCTAGCCATAGGGTAGTCCTTTGCATCGCCATGTATGCACCGAACACCAATCTTTTTACCCGGGAGTATGTTTAGAGGAAAACTGGCCCTCACAAGGGTCACCAAGCTCCCGGAGTCCAGAAGCGCCATTACTGCTCGACCGTTCACCTTCACGGGACACGCTTGTGGCCCCTTGTTAGGTAGCGAGTTCACACTGCAAGCTGGATATGCGTAGTATGAACTACGGCGTCCCATGCTGCAGTCCATCTGCTCGGTGGTCTGGGGACAACGGGCCGCTATATGTCCTGGCCCATGACACTTCCAGCAAATAACACCCGAGGGGACCTTGGGCACCGCCTCCCCCGCCCCTTTTGACCTTGGACGCACCACCCCTTTTTGTGACTCCGCCCCCTGCTGGGACCCCCAATATGGAATGGGCTGCTTCCCCAAGGAACCTTCCATCCCCTGGTATCTCTCGACCAGCCCAACCAGTTCATCAGCATTTTGGGGATCACCCTGGGCAACCCAAGTCTGTAGAGGTCTCGGCAGAGAATGCACAAACCGATCCATCACAACTCGCTCTACCATCTGTGCAGGGGAAGCCGACTCTGGCTGCAGCCATTTCTGGACCAGGTGCAACAGGTCAAACATTTGGGAGCGCGGGGGTTTGTCCCGGTGATAGGCCCAACGATGCACTCTCTGTGCCCTGGTAGTCATTGTTACCCCCAAGCGGGCGAGAATTTCCGCTTTTAATTTGGGATACTCTCTGGCATCTTGTACCGTCAGGTCAAAGTACGCCTTCTGGGGCTCCCCCGTTAGGTAAGGGGCCAGTACCTCCGCCCACCGCTCTGGCTGAAGTTTTTCCCTCTCAGCCACCCTCTCAAACACCGTCAGGAAGGCCTCCACATCATCCTCAGGGGTCATTTTTTGTAATGCGCGTCTTACCGCCTTCTCGACGTCGGTGGCATCAGCCCGACCTGGGGTTGGGGCGCTCGTCCTGCCCTCCTGGATGGCGGTTGCCAGAAGCTGCATCTGCTGCCGTTGTTCCTGCTGGCTTTGCTGGAACTGCTGCCGCTGCTCCTGCTGGCTTTGCTGGATCTGCTGTAACAGCAGCTTGTTGGTTTCCTGCTGCAGTGCCTGGGACTGGACCAGGTGTTTCATGAGGTCCTCCATGATTCCCGGCAATGCTTGTTGCCCTGCTGCAAACTTCACCCAGGACATGCAGCAACTGTCTCAAGTCTCTGCTGGGACCGCTGCCCGCACGTGTACCACCAATTGTGGGGATGTGGCTCGCTTAGGTGCAGCGGGAGACAAATGTGAGACAGGTTCTTCCACAGTGCTTGCAGTTTATTCACGGCATAAACGTACAAGGCAACGTAACAGCAAACAAATAGCCATTTAGCTCAGGCAAAATAACACAATGTCCGTAGTTGTAGACCCAGAGCAGGAGTCTCAGCACACATGGGAGGCTTAGTCCTCCCCACACACAACTCCCTGGTTCAGGAGCAGGCCACATTATAAGGCTGTAGCCACACCCACGTTCCCAGCAGCTGACTGGTCACATGACTGTGACCTCACCACAGGTCCTTCAAACAAAAACAATAACAATATCTGTTATGCTTTACTTCTGCCTTACATTATAGAGACAAGCCATTTATGAGACACATATCTCCCATCGATTACACGACCCTTAGCCCTGCCACACAAGCTTACTGCTTAGATATGGTACCATAACTGAGCTTACCTTCAAACATACAACTCCTGAAACGCGGACATGTAAACACACAGTATGCAGGGGCGTTGCTAGGGTCCTAAAAGACCAGGGGTCCAAGCCCCAAAGTGCATGTTTCCTCATATGACCCCCCTATATCCATATAAAATAGCATCTGTACATATGTAATTACAGTATATCACTGTTGCTAGCCAACAACACACACTGCAAAGACCAATATTATCAAAATGACTACTACAAAAGACCAAACAATACGGCGACACAATGTCCACTACCATCACCACTACACAGCGAACACATAATAATATGACCATTACCTCTACATAACAAGACACTCTATTCAAAGACCAATGACACCACCATACACCTACTACTACATAATGACTGAAACACATTAAGCTGTTACTAAATTAAAAAAAATAAAAACACTACTAAAAAGAGCAATATTACCAACTTACAGTAACCGTATACTGGTAGATACCAGTCCCACAAAACATACACGTGATTACAATACAGTTTAACTTACACACGTTCTTTCTGATTCGGGTTGTTCACTTTTCCAGTCTTTTCCATCTGGCCCAGACCTCCATTACCACTTCTCCAGCCACAGCTTGTCTGCACAGATTACAACAAAAACACATTTAAAGCGACGTCGCCATCTATTTCCAACCTACAAAAACTCCCCACTCTCCGTGCACTTGCGGTGTGGAGCACTGACCCCAATATTTAAAAAATTGTGCCATTATTAGGATTACTCCCTCTCCAAAAAACTAGTGTCCCATAGAAAGTATTAATGCCCCTACTGTGCAAAGGCCTGTATTCTATATAATATCCCAAGTGCCCCCTTCCAGCAACAAATACCCTTCAGTGTCCACTTAAAGTTAATAATGCCCCCCCAACAAAAATAAAAAATGGGACCAGAGTGCCCCTATCAAAACTAATAATGTCCCCTTTTATAACAAATAATGTCCTCTGAGTACCCACACAGCTCTGTATATACAGAATGATAGTCCTACAGCCCTCAATACACAAAGCCCTTTATAATATACTGAGGACCCCAGAGCTCCCTATATATAGTAAAATGGCTACATAGCCCCTATATACAAGATGATGTCCCCACTGCCCCCTATATATAGTATGAAGGTCCTCACTGTCCTATACGTATTGTACAGTGGGGGAAAAAAGTATTTAGTCAGCCACCAATTGTGCAAGTTCTCCCACTTAAAAAGATGAGAGAGGCCTGTAATTGACATTATAGGTAGACCACAACTATGAGAGTCAAAAGGAGAAAACAAATCCAGAAAATCGACTTGTCTGATTTAGCAAGATTTATTTTGCATATTATGGTGGAAAATAAGTATTTGGTCACCTAAAAACATGCAAGATTTCTGGCTCTCACAGACCTGTAACTTCTTTAAGAGGCTCCTCTGTCCTCCACTCATTACCTGTAGTAATGGCACCTGTTTGACCTTGTTATCAGTATAAAAGACACCTGTCCACAACCTCAAACAGTCACACTCCAAACTCCACTATGGTGAAGACCAAAGAGCTGTCGAAGGACACCAGAAACAAAATAGAAGCCCTGCACCAGGCTGGGAAGACTGAATCTGCAATAGGCAAGCAGCTTGGAGTGATGAAATCAACTGTGGGAGCAATAATAAGAAAATGCAAGACCTACAAGACCACTGATAATCTCCCTCGATCTGGGGCTCCACACAAGATCTCACCTCGTGGGGTCCAATTGATCACAAGAACGGTGAGCAAAAATCCCTGAACCACACGGGGGGACCTAGTGTATGACCTGCATAGAGCTGAGACCACTGTAACAAAGGCTACCATCAGTAACACACTACGCCGCCAGGGACTCAGATCCTGCAGTGCAAAACGTGTCCCCCTGCCAGTACATATCTGGGCTCGTCTGAAGTTTGCTAGAGAGCATTTGAATTATCCAGAAGAGTATTCTGAGAATGTCATATGGTCTGATGAAACCAAAGTATAATTGTTTGGTAGAAACAAAACTCGTCGTGTTTGGTGGAGACAGACTGCTGAGTTACATCCAAAGAACATCACCATACCTACTGTGAAGCATGGGGATGGCAACATCATGCTTTGGGGCTGTTTCTCTGCAAAGGGACCAGGACGACTGATCCGTGTAGATGAAAGAATGAATGGGGCCATGTATTGTGAGATTTTGAGTGCAAACCTCCTCCCATCAGCAAGGGCATTGAAGATGAAACGTGGATGGGTCTTTCAGCATGATAATGATCCCAAGCACACCCCCAGGGCAACAAAAGGAGTGGCTTCGTAAGAAGCATATGAAGGTCCTGGAGTGGCCTAGCCAGTCTCCAGATCTCAACCCCATAGAAAACCTTTGGAAGGATTTGAAAGTCCGTGTTGCCCAGGGACAGGCCCAAAACATCACTGCTCTAGAGGAGATCTGCATGGAGGAGTGCATACCACCAACAGTGTGTGCCAACCTTGTGAAGACTTAGATAATTCTCTTGAGCTCTCTCATTGCCAACAAAGGATCTATAACAAAATATTGAGATGAACTTTTATTAATGAACAAATACTTATTTTCCACGATAATTTGCTAAATAAATCTTGCCAAATCAGACAAGGTGATTTCCTGGATTTTGACTCTCATACTTGTGGTCTACCTATGATGTCAATTACAAGCCTCTCGTCTTTTTAAGTGGGAGAACTTGCACAATTGGTGGCTGACTACATACTTTTCTCCCCCACTGTGTGTGTGTGTGTGTGTGTATATATATATATATATACAGTGGGGAAAAAAAGTATTTAGTCAGTCAGCAAAAGTGCAAGTTCCACCACTTAAAAAGATGAGAGGCGTCTGTAATTTACATCATAGGTAGACCTCAACTATGGGAGACAAACTGAGAAAAAAAAAATCCAGAAAATCGCATTGTCTGTTTTTTTTTTCATTTTATTTGCATATTATGGTGGAAAATAAGTATTTGGTCAGAAACAAAATTTCATCTCAATACTTTGTGATATATCCTTTGTTGGCAATGACAGAGGTCAAACGTTCTCTGTAAGTCTTCACAAGGTTGCCACACACTGTTGTTGGTATGTTGGCCCATTCCTCCATGCAGATCTCCTCTAGAGCAGTGATGTTTTTGGCTTTTCGCTTGGCAACACGGACTTTCAACTCCCTCCAAAGGTTTTCTATAGGGTTGAGATCTGGAGACTGGCTAGGCCACTCCAGGACCTTGAAATGCTTCTTACGAAGCCACTCCTTCGTTGCCCTGGCGGTGTGCTTTGGATCATTGTCATGTTGAAAGACCCATCCACGTTTCATATTCAATGCCCTTGCTGATGGAAGGAGGTTTGCACTCAAAATCTCACGATACATGGCCCCATTCATTCTTTCATGTACCTGGATCAGTCGTCCTGGCCCCTTTGCAGAGAAACAGCCCCAAAGCATGATGTTTCCACCACCATGCTTTACAGTAGGTATGGTGTTTGATGGATGCAACTCAGTATTCTTTTTCCTCCAAACACGACAAGTTGTGTTTCTACCAAACAGTTCCAGTTTGGTTTCATCAGACCATAGGACATTCTCCCAAAACTCCTCTGGATCATCCAAATGCTCTCTAGCAAACTTCAGATGGGCCCGGACATGTACAGGCTTAAGCAGTGGGACACGTCTGGCACTGCAGGATCTGAGTCCATGGTGGCGTAGTGTGTTACTTATGGTAGGCCTTGTTACATTGGTCCCAGCTCTCTGCAGTTCATTCACTAGGTCCCCCCGCGTGGTTCTGGGATTTTTGCTCACCGTTCTTGTGATCATTCTGACCCCACGGGGTGGGATTTTGCGTGGAGCACCAGATCGAGGGAGATTATCAGTGGTCTTGTATGTCTTCCATTTTCTAATTATTGCTCCCACAGTTGATTTCTTCACTCCAAGCTGGTTGGCTATTGCAGATTCAGTCTTCCCAGCCTGGTGCAGGGCTACAATTTTGTTTCTGGTGTCCTTTGACAGCTCTTTGGTCTTCACCATAGTGGAGTTTGGAGTCAGACTGTTTGAGGGTGTGCACAGGTGTCTTTTTATACTGATAACAAGTTTAAACAGGTGCCATTACTACAGGTAATGAGTGGAGGAAAGAGGAGACTCTTAAAGAAGAAGTTACAGGTCTGTGAGAGCCAGAAATCTTGAATGCTTGTTTCTGACCAAATACTTATTTTCCACCATAATATGCAAATAAAATGAAAAAAAAACAGACAATGTGATTTTCTGGATTTTTTTTTCTCAGTTTGTCTCCCATAGTTGAGGTCTACCTATGATGTAAATTACAGACGCCTCTCATCTTTTTAAGTGGTGGAACTTGCACTATTGCTGACTGACTAAATACTTTTTTTCCCCACTGTGTATATATATATATATATATATATATACACAAAGAAAGCACAGCAGCACCCTGGTTGAGAACACCTGCAGGTTAACGGGAGGAGTGCAAGGGTCAAGCAGAGGGAGCCACACACCCCTATATTTAGGTATACAAAAAAACCTGACCAGCACATTCCAAGTGTGAATAGGTGCAAGCTGCAGTGACTGCAAAACATATACAAAGAAAGCACAGCAGCACCCTGTGAATGCCAAGACACATAATGTCAATGGAAATAAAAACTTCCAAATGCTCTGTCCCTCAGCAAGATGTACTTGCAAAAGCGAAGGTTCTTAGCGCATGATTTGGCCAATTCATGTGTGCCCGCCAACAGCGGCAAGATGACACTTCTCTGACGGATCCTGTCTGAACCCTACCGTATCCTACTATATATACCACTTTCAGGCTAAAAAAAAAACAAAACCTTGTATAAAGGACAAACATGTCTCTCCTGGGCTGCAAGCCTACAAGTGAATGGGCTAGTATACTAGTATATATATACACACGCACATTATGAACGCCCTCACCCCCACCATTCCTCACACAGCGCCTCATCATCCCCCCATCCCCCACACAGCCCCTCATTATCCCCCCATTCCCCGCACAGCCCCTCATCATCCCCTTCTCTCTACAGCCCCTCATCATCCCTCCTTCTCCCCACAGCCCTTATTCATCCCCCTTCTCCGCACAGCCCCTCATCATCCCCCTTCTCCGCACAGCCCCTCATAATCCCCCTTCTCCCCACAGCCCATCATCATCCCCCCTTCTCCCCACAGCCCCGCATCATCTCACCACAGCCCCCCTTCTCCCCACAGCCCCTCATCATCCCCCCATCTCCCCACAGCCCCTTATCATCCCTCCCTTCTGCCCACAGTCCCTCATCATCCCCCCTTCTCCCCACAGCCCCTCATCATCCCCCTTCTCCCCACAGCCCCTCATCATCCCCCTTCTCCCCACAGCCCTGCATCATCTCACCACAGCCCCCCTTCTCCCCACAGCCCCTCATCATCCCCCCTTCTCCCCACAGCCCCTCATCATCCCCCCTTCTCCCCACAGCCCCTCATCATCCCCCTTCTCCCCACAGCCCCTCATCATCCCCCCTTCTCTCCACAGCCCCTCATCATCCCCCTTCTCCCCACAGCTCCTCATCATCCCCCCTTCTCCCCACAGCCCCTTATCATCCCCCTTCTCCCCACAGCCCTTTATCATCTCACCACAGCCCCTCATCTCCCCACAGCCCCTTATCATCTCACATTCTCCCCACAGCCCCTCATCATCCCTTCTCCCCACAGCCCCTCATCATCCCTTCTCCCCACAGCCCCTCATCATCCCCCTTCTCCCCACAGCCCCTCATCATTCCCCCTTCTCCCCACAGCCCCTCATCATCCCCCTTCTCCCCACAGCCCTGCATCATCTCACCACAGCCCCCTTCTCTCCACAGCCCCTCATCATCCCCCTTCTCCCCACAGCCCCTCATCATCCCCCCTTCTCCCCACAGCCCCTCATCATCCCCCCTTCTCTCCACAGCCCCTCATCATCCCCCTTCTCCCCACAGCTCCTCATCATCCCCCCTTCTCCCCACAGCCCCTTATCATCCCCCCTTCTCCCCACAACCCTTTATCATCTCACCACAGCCCCTCATCTCCCCACAGCCCCTTATCATCTCACATTCTCCCCACAGCCCCTCATCATCCCTTCTCCCCACAGCCCCTCATCATCCCTTCTCCCCACAGCCCCTCATCATCCCCCTTCTCCCACAGCCCCTCATCATCCCCCTTCTCCCCACAGCCCCTCATCATCCCCCTTCTCCCCACAGCCCCTTATCATCCCCCCTTCTCCACACAGCCCCTTATCATCTTGCCACAGCCCCTGATCTACCCACAGCCCCTTATCATCTCACATTCTCCCCACAGCCCCTCATCATCCCTTCTCCCCACAGCCCCTCATCATCCCCCTTCTCCCCACAGCCCCTTATCATCTTGCCACAGCCTCTCATCTCCCCACAGCCCCTCATCATCCCCCTTCTCCCCACAGTCCCTCATCATCCCTCCTTCACCCCACAGCCCCTTATCATCCCCCTTCTCCCCATTAGCCCCTTATCATCTTGCCACAGCCCCTCATCTCCCCACAGCCCCTTATCTCACCACAGCCCCTCCTCTACCCACAGCCCCTCATCATCCCTTCTCCCCACAGCCCCTCATCATCCCTTCTCAGCACACACAGCTCCTCATCACCCCCCTTTCTCACCACAAAGCCCCTCATCATCCCCCCCATTCCCCACACAGCACCTCATCACAATCTTCCCTTTGCAGGCCCACTCAAGTAGCATCAACCCCTTTCCAAAATACATCCTCAGGGTCCTCTCACCAAGTCCTGCGTCCTCACTCCCATTTGCAGCACCTCAGTCCTCTCCTCACAGGGCTCCAGGCTGCAGCCCCTCAGTTTCCTTCTCCAGCAGCCTTGCCAAAACAGAGCTTCACTTCCTGCTATTGGATCGTCACTGGACTGAAGGAGGCCCCACCCCTTCCAGTGACATCATTACCTGAAGAAATCAACTCTGATCTTCTAGACACAAACCCTGCTGCCAGCCGCATCACACAGATAGTACTGTGAAGCACAGCAGACACAGCCACATGCAGTTTGCTGTGTGCAGCCATTAGGAGGCCGGCCCTGCACAGCTGCTGGGTGAGTGGCCCAGGGGGTATTTGCCTCCCTGCCACCCGGCCCAGCCCGCCCCTGCTTACGATGATTCTAGATGCCTCGGCAAAGCCGGAGAGCTAACTAAGCCTAAAGCAAGAAAGGGGAAATCTAAACTGTCCCGGAGCAGACCCCAAAGGAATAGATAGCCCCCAAACATATATTGTCGGTGAGACAAGATGAAAACACAAACGCAGACAGAAAGATAGACTGAGCAAATGATGGGGCCCATACTGACTAGACAGGACAGGAAAGGAAAGACACTGTCTGCAATCACGCCAAAAAACCTGCAAAAAGTCCAATACGTCTGATGCACAAAAACACTGACATCGCACGACTTCGCCCCCACTATATCAGCACTCTGGTATATTCTGAAAGCAAAGCAAAAAGAGACCAATATAACAGGGGACAAAACAAACTGGCACATGCAATAACATATGGGCAGTGATTCAGCACAGCCCCAGCCGGAGTTGGCTGACCCGCACAAAGCAGAGATAAACAAAACCAGATCAAATGCAAACAGAATAACAAATGAACCACTTAGCTGAACATGCAGGGAAAGAGCAGGAGACATCAGACCTCAGAAGGAACAGGAAGAAAATCACCAGCAGGGATAGAGGGAGTCAGCTGTCTTAAATCACAATCAGAAAACCCAGATCTCCAATCGTCTTCCTCATTATCAGGTGGCAAGCCTCAGTCAATCAGATCAGCTCCACTACCTCCAGTAACCACCAGAGGGAGTCCAGAAAGAGAACTCACAACCCCTCTCTCAATCTGTCCAGCTCCACTACCTTCAGTAATCACCAGAGGGAAGCCAGAGAGAGAATTCACAACAGTTCCCACAATCCCCCCATTCAGTATTCTCCCATCAAGGACTCCCAACACACTGTCATATCCAGCTTTGAGCACCTCGTAATAGGTAGTACCATCCTCCAGCGTACCAGTGTGGGGAAGGTGACTTGACGGACAGATTTGACTGGAAGTAGGAGGGAACGGTTGGTGCACTATGGACGGAGATTGACAAGGACAGCAGGGTGATATATATGGCGATTTCCACGGAGTGCTAGATATTTTTGTTTGTAGAAAACAATATGTAAGATCCACAAGACGGGGCTAATCCAGGACCAAGTGGAAACCCACTGTAGACTAACTGAATATAAAGAGAAAAGTTTTTTATATTAAAAGAAAATACAGTGAAAATTAAAAACAATTAAAAACAATCACTGCTGAGCGGCATGGGAAATACAGGGTTATGCGGACACAAAAAAAGGGGACAAGAGACAGGAATGGATCAATATAGGATATATGATACAGGAAAGATGTATATCTTTGTACCGTGTTAGCCAGTGGATAGAAAAATATTCAGGATTGAGAGTCCTCAGTAGTTGATACCTTTTAATGGCTAACTGAAAAGATGGTAACACATTGCAAGCTTTCGAGACTACTCAGGTCTCTTCATCAGGCTAGACTAATGCAAAATCTGAAGTCACATATTTATGCACAATACAGCCTAGAAAAAATGCAATAGACAAGACAAGTGAACTATCAATATGGGAGAGGGAAAAACATAAATATAAACATTGGACCAGTTCATAGATAAGGAGTCCGAATGTTTTATGGTCCTCTGATTGGGGTCTAGTTTTAAAAGGAAATTCCTTAATTGATGTAAAAAGACATAAATCCATGCGACACATTCATTCCAGCACTGAGAGTGTCAAAGTTCGTCATAAATTTGTACTCCCAAACTCGTCTCTCTCTCTGAGAATTGAAGTTACCTTTCAATACCAGTAATTTCATATCCTCGCTGCTGTGATCAGGGATACAGAAATGTTTTGCCACAGGTAGATCCATTCTTTTTTCTCTTATTGTGTGACGATGAGCATTCATCCTTGTTCTAAGCTTTTGCCCAGTCTCCCCCACATACAGACCCCCAGTTGGACATTTAGTACAAATAATTAAGTACACCACATTAGATGTAATGCAGGTGAAAGTACCTGGGATCTTGTAGTCCTGATGTGAGTTGGGGATCTTTATCTTGTCCGTGGTCATTATAAATGGACAGGTTTTACATTTTTTCTGGTTGCAAGGAAAGGTTCCTGCAGCTGTTGGAGAGGACAGGGAGCTTCTGACAATGATGCTTCTTAAATTTGTGGGTTGCCTAAAACACAGCAGTGGGGGGTCTGGAAAAATGGATTTTAATCGGGCATCTTTTTGTAGTAAAGGTTGTAATTTCCGTGCAGCTCCCCTTAGCACTTCCAGATTTGGATTGTAGGTGACTACTAGAGGCACTCGGTTATTTTCTTCTTTAGCTTTGTAATTTAGCAGGTGATTCCTTGACATTCTGGTGGCTCTTGTAATTTGGTTTTCAATTGTTCTTGGATGGTAACCCTGATTCAAAAAGGTCTTTTTGAGGCGACCAAGGTGTTTGTCTCTATCCATGGGGTTGGAACATATACGATTGTATCTGATGGCTTGGCTATAGATAATAGAGTTCTTTATGTGTTTTGGATGGAAACTGTCCCATTTAACTGTCCCTGATCACAGCAGCGTGGATATGAAATTACTGGTATTGAAAGGTAACTTCAATTCTCAGAGAGAGAGACGAGTTTGGGAGTACAAATTTATGACGAACTTTGACACTCTCAGTGCTGGAATGAATGTGTCGCATGGATTTATGTCTTTTTACATCAATTAAGGAATTTCCTTTTAAAACTAGACCCCAATCAGAGGACCATAAAACATCCGGACTCCTTATCTATGAACTGGTCCAATGTTTATATTTATGTTTTTCCCTCTCCCATATTGATAGTTCTGCTTCACGTCACTTGTCTTATCTATTGCATTTTTTCTAGGCTGTATTGTGCATAAATATGTGACTTCAGATTTTGTATTAGTCTGATGAAGAGACCTGAGTAGAGTTGAGCGATACCGTCCGATACTTCAAAGTATCGGATCGGAATGGATCGGCCGATCTTAAAAAAAAGTATCGGTATCGCCGATTCCGATACCGGAAGTCCCATTCAAGTCTATGGGACTTCCGGTATCGGAATAAGAAAAACCCTGTTTTTCCCTTGTACAGCCTCTCTGGGGTCTGTACGGGCCTTTCGGGGGGCTGTGCCGGCCTGCCAGGGGGTCTGTGCAGCCTCCGGTGGTCTGTGCCGGCCTGCCGGGGGGCTGTGCCGGCCTGCCGGGGGGGCTGTGCAGGCTCCGGTGGGCTGTGCCGGCCTGCCGGGGGGCTGTGCAGGCTCCGGTGGGCTGTGCCGGCCTGCCGGGGGGCTGTGCCGGCCTGCCGGTGGTCTGTGCAGGCTCCGGTGGGCTGTGCCGGCCTGCCGGGGGGCTGTGCCGGCCTGCCGGGGGGCTGTGCAGGCTTCGGGGGTCTGTGCAGGCATCGTCCGATGGGACTACAAGTCCCATCGGGCGATGCCTGCTACCATGACAGTGATTGACACATTAGCCAATGATGGGACAGTAGTAGTCCCATCATCCGGCTAATGTGTTGAATGTAAAAAAAAAAAATTACATGCTACATACATGCTACATTCATACTACATACATGCTACATTCATACTACATATATACTACATGCAACATACATACTACATATATACTACATGCATGCAACATGCATACTACATATATACTACATGCATGCAACATGCATACTACATATATACTACATGCTACATACATACTACATATATGCTACATATATACTACATGCATGCTACATACATACTGCATGCTACATACATACTACATATATACTACATGCATGCTACATACATACTACATATATACTACATACATACTACATGCTACATACATACCACATACATACTACATACATACTACATACATACTACATGCTACATACATACTACATATATACTACATGCATGCTACATACATACTACATGCTACATATATACTACATGCTACATACATACTACATGCATGCTACATACATACTACATACATACTACATGCATGCTACATACATACTACATGCTGCATACATACTACATATATACTACATGCATGCTACATACATACTACATGCTACATATATACTACATGCTACATACATACTACATGCATGCTACATACATACTACATGCTACATACATACTACATGCATGCTACATACATACTACATGCTACATACATACTACATGCATGCTACATACATACTACATGCTACATATATACTACATGCTACATACATACTACATGCATGCTACATACATACTACATACATACTACATGCATGCTACATACATACTACATGCTACATACATACCACATACATACTACATATATACTACATGCATGCTACATACATACTGCATGCTACATGCATGCTACATACATACTACATACATACTACATGCTACATACATACCACATATATACTACATACATACTACATACAATACATTCATACAATACATACATAGACATACAGTACATATAACATAGAGTAACATACTTACCAATACTTGTCACATTGTTCCCCGAAGCCATTGTCTTTTAAAGGAATAAATATTAACATAACAAACCACAAAAATACTCACCCACGATCCGAAGCAGTCCACGAGTGTGTCCCACGACGATCTTGGGTAGAGAACTGCAGCATCAGCTGATGCCGCCGTTCTCTACGGGCTGCAGGAATCCAATGACGGAAGGTAGGTATCCTTCCGCACTGTATTCCTCCGCCACTTAAAAAAAAAAAAGTCCCTAGTCTCACTTTATGCCATTGCTGCGTGGGAAATTCCCACACAGCAATGGCATAAAGTGAGACTAGGGACTTTTTTTTTTTTTAAGTGGCGGAGGAATACAGTGCGGAAGGATACCTACCTTCCGTCATTGGATTCCTGCAGCCCGTAGAGAACGGCGGCATCAGCTGATGCTGCAGTTCTCTACCCAAGATCGTCGTGGGACACACTCGTGGACTGCTTCGGATCGTGGGTGAGTATTTTTGTGGTTTGTTATGTTAATATTTATTCCTTTAAAAGACAATGGCTTCGGGGAACAATGTGACAAGTATTGGTAAGTATGTTACTCTATGTTATATGTACTGTATGTCTATGTATGTATTGTATGAATGTATTGTATGTAGTATGTATGTAGTATATATGTGGTATGTATGTAGCATGTAGTATGTATGTAGCATGCATGTAGCATGCAGTATGTATGTAGCATGCATGTAGTATATATGTAGTATGTATGTGGTATGTATGTAGCATGTAGTATGTATGTAGCATGCATGTAGTATGTATGTAGTATGTATGTAGCATGCATGTAGTATGTATGTAGTATGTATGTAGCATGTAGTATGTATGTAGCATGCATGTAGTATATATGTAGTATGTATGTAGCATGTAGTATGTATGTAGCATGCATGTAGTATGTATGTAGTATGTATGTAGCATGTAGTATGTATGTAGCATGCATGTAGTATGTATGTAGTATGTATGTAGTATGTATGTAGCATGTAGTATGTATGTAGCATGCATGTAGTATATGTGTTATGTATGTAGCATGCATGTAGTATGTATGTAGTATGCATGTAGTATGTATGTAGTATATATGTGGTATGTATGTAGTATGTATGTAGCATGCAGTATGTATGTAGCATGCATGTAGTATATATGTAGTATGTATGTAGTATGTATGTAGTATGTATGTAGTATGTATGTAGCATGCATGTAGTATGTATGTAGCATGCATGTAGTATGTATGTAGCATGCATGTAGTATGTATGTAGTATGTATGTAGTATATATGTAGTATGTATGTAGCATGTAGTATGTATGTAGTATGTATGTAGCATGTAGTATGTATGTAGTATGTATGTAGCATGTATGTAGTATGTATGTAGCATGTAGTATGTATGTAGCATGCATGTAGTATATATGTTATGTATGTAGCATGCATGTAGTATGTATGTAGTATGTATGTAGCATGCATGTAGTATGTATGTAGTATATATGTGGTATGTATGTAGTATGTATGTAGCATGCAGTATGTATGTAGCATGCATGTAGTATATATGTAGTATGTATGTAGCATGTAGTATGTATGTAGCATGCATGTAGTATGTATGTAGTATGTATGTAGTATTTTTTTTTTTTTTTTTTTTTTTTTAACATTTAACACATTAGCCGGATGATGGGACTACTACTGTCCCATCATTGGCTAATGTGTCAATCACTGTCATGGTAGCAGGCATCGCCAGATGGGACTTATAGTCCCATCGGACGATGCTTGCACAGACCCCCGGACATCAGCACAGCCCCCCGGCAGGCCGGCACAGCCCCCCGGCAGGCCGGTACACACCCCCACAGGGTGCACAGCCCCCCGGCAGGCCGGCACAGCCCCCCGGCAGGCCGGTACAGACCCCGGGCAGTCCACACAGCCCCCCGGCAGGCCGGCAGAGACCCCCGGAAGGCCCGAAATGACGGCGCATCATGATGCGCACACACCGCGCATCATGATGACGTCAGGCTGTCAATCAACTTTGAACTTCCGATTCCGATGCCGACTTCCGATATTGAAAAAATATCGGAAGTCTGTATCGGAATTCCGATACAGCAAGTATCGGCCGATACCCGATACTTGCGGTATCGGAATGCTCAACACTAGACCTGAGTAGTCTCGAAAGCTTGCAATGTGTTACCATCTTTTCAGTTAGCCATTAAAAGTTATCAACTACTGAGGACTCTCAATCCTGAATATTTTTCTATAGGATATAGGAACTCCATGGAAATCGCGATATATTTATCTAATGGATGTACCGCCTTATTTACTTATTATTGTACATGTGGATATATGCTTTACTATTATATGTACATTTATAGTTATTACTTATATATTTATGTATGATTTTCTTTTTTATTTCTTTTGTCACTCTTATGTGGCGGCACTGTTCTAACTTTCATGGCGTTCCTCTGGTCTGTAATATATATCCTTTATTGGGCTTTGAACTAGAACTGTTTTTGCAATGATCCACCTTTTCCTCATGGCCGTGCGCATTGCTCTGGTGTCTGTGGCTCCGCGCTGCGGCCGGCATCTGTATGCACTATGCTCGTTTCTGGGCATTTGCCCGGCGCGTGCGCACTGTGCATGATGCCTGGCCGCAGTGAAGGACCTGCAGACTCCAGGGCGTATGCGCCGCAGGCGCCATCACCATTGGTGGATCCCGGTCACGTAACCGGGTTCAGGGGCTATTTCAAGGTCCTACCTGGACATTTACAGCTAT
This sequence comes from Dendrobates tinctorius, assembly GCF_039654945.1. Lineage (NCBI taxonomy): Eukaryota > Metazoa > Chordata > Amphibia > Anura > Dendrobatidae > Dendrobates > Dendrobates tinctorius. Next base: position 1,691,061 of record NW_027361832.1, on the reverse strand, counting down.
CTCCTCCTTGACAAAGCGGCCGGGGTCGCCGCAAAACGTGCGTCGGGGGCTACACTGCCAGGCTCTCCTCCTCCTCCCTTCCCTTGTAAGCTTCTCTGTTGTGAGTTCATTTTCCCCTCCGTCACTGAGGCCTGGTGAACTCCCTATTCTAGTGAAGGAAGGTAGTGAGCCTGATTATCAGACACCTGGGACTAATGAAGACGATTGGCTGAGTGGAGTCACTGACTGGATTTAAGGCAGCCTACGCCCTTTCTGCCCTGCGGGTTATTTCTCTGTGGACTCTTGGACACCAGTCTGATTCCTGCTCTCCTAAAGCTAAGTTTTCTGTTTTGCCTTTTGCATCTAAGATTTGTTTTTGTTTTTCTTGCTTTTTGGATTCTGCCACTCCCTGCTGGAGTGTGCAGTGTTCCGTGAGCTCTGTCTTCTGAAGGTACCTGAGTGCTGATTTAGTTTTTGAAGCTTAGTTGCTTCAGGGCCATTTTTATATCAGCTTGTTGGCTTTAGTCTCTGATAGGGTTTTGGCAGATTGCAGACAGCAGCCTTCCTATCCGTTCCTATCTAGGTAGTTTTGGGCCCCGTCTTTGCTCAGCCTGTCTTTCTGTCTGTGTAAGTGTTTTCATCTTGCTTCACCGTCATTATATGTGGGGGGCTGCCTATTGCTTTGGGGTCTGCTCTGGGGCAGTTAGATTTCCCCTTTCCTTCTTTAGGCCTATGTATCTCTCCGGCTGTGATCGAGGGGTCTAGGTCATCGTAGGAACCCCCCACGGCTACTGCTAGTTGAGTTGATAGGTTCAGGGGTCTGCAATCTGATAGTTGCCAACTTCTCTGGTTTTCAGGACTTAGCTAGCATTTCTGTTTTTGCCTCCTACGGTGACTCAATCATAACACTTCTCCATGGGCAATTTGTTAGGTATTTGTTATTTTGCCACCACGGATCAAATATGTCATTTAGCTACCTACTTTGATGACCGTATTTTCTGGCCACTGATTCTATGATATGGCCTGCTGGTGTTACTATGTCATTATGATATAGGCTATTATATGTGTGACCATTTTTTAGGGGGTTTTCTTGCCGGATTGTTCCATCTAGGTGGGAGGAATGGGGGACTGTCTTTGGGTGATACTGTCCACATTCATTGATGAGCACTTTTTGTTACCTTGATATTTTTATCTATAGTACTGTATTTAAATAAAATTTTATATTTTTTATATGCAAATCTGATCGCATGCTCTTCATGTTTCTCCTGATATTCACAGATGGATGTTTGTACAATGTTACAAAGGTTTTCCTTATCCACAATGTGCTACATAAAACCGGGGATCCTCCCCATAGTATTTGTTGCATTGTTAAGTGCTCCCCTTAAGTATGCTGGAAATGTATCTTCCATGTACTGCAAATCTACTGGAACTTGGGATTTTATTCAATTATTTGTTTTCAGGAAGTTATTTTTATTTCTCTACCCATAGCCTTACTGTACTATTCCAGAGGACTTGCGTTTGTAACACAAACCTGCATGTATCTAATTTTTAGATAACCTATTTTGTGCTAAATTGTATATTTGCAGTGCTTTAAAGGCTAGGGTCACATGACCAATTTTCTTTCATCAGAGAAAATAGGACCGATTATGCTAATCACACTCTGATTAGAGTGTGATCCAATTTTCTCGAATGTGGAGAAAAAAAAGTTTCTCCATCTTGTACATGCAGTGTGTCCGTAAAAATCAGACAACACTCTGATATTATCCGAGTGTGGTCTGATGTTTTCCACAAACCCACAGACATGAATAGCTGAGTGTAGTCTGATTGGCATATGCAACTCGTGCATGCTGCAATTTTTTTCTTCGGACTGAATCGGTCTGAGGAAAAAAAAATCCCGTCATATGCACTCCCTAATTCAATGTCATGGGAAATGCTCAAAATGATGGATAGCACTCATCTGATTGTTATGATCATGTGTATAAATTTCAGATACAGGGCAAATACTTGGACCTGTTGAAGAGTCACACGGACACAAAACAGCCATCGTCCACCACATGACCACTCCTCTTCATCCATATTTTAATCTCTCTCAATAAATAAGATTTTTTACCAGTACACAGTCTACCACCTCTTGATCTCTTTCGTTGGATTCTTCACTATGCCCTCACATTGTTAGGTGGATTTATCTAAGATTGTTGCTAGGTTTTGAATGTGTGCAAATCCTTCCCTCCTACTACTTTAGTTTTTCCCATCCTTCACTTCCTGGTGTCTCCCTCTGTTGTTTGTGAGTGAATTTTTGTATGATTGGTATTTTCCTTTATCCCTGTTCATATTACCTTGTTAGTCTGGTTGGTATATAGTCAAACACTACTACTCCTCTCTGCCCTGGATTCAGGAGCTCAGCAAGGTACGTTGCCCCAGCGTCTTCACCATTAGAAGTTATCTGGGGAGCAGGGATAGCTAGGGCGCCCCTAGCGTTAAGAACAGGGAAGGAGTACCTGGCCCAGGATAACCAACAATAGAGTCGTGACAACTCGATTGTTACATCAAGTAAGTACTGGCAGCAATTGTGGACTGGTCTTTCCTTAATCAAGAGGCACCACTCTGACCAAGCCTTACCATAAGATTGCTATGTTGAGGGTGCAACAGGAGATCAAACTAAAAGCAGCAGCTGTTCGCCACTCCCTAAAAACCTGTAGATTGAGACGTGATAATGCATCAGAAATACAATTATCAATTCATGGCACGTGGAGGGCCCTAAACCAGATATTTTGGTGGTGAAGAAGGCTACCAGAAGAAAGGATGAAGATGAACAATTTATGCAGTGAACCACACTAAGGTTGTCACTACAAAAACAAACTCTTTATTGACAAAACGCCCAACCCATATTTCAACTGGTAAAGCATGAAAAAGTGAAAGCAAAGTAAGGTTTTCAAAAATCTTTGGTTCATCCGCACATAAGGGCTTGCATCTGTTCACCAAAGATTGTAGCAAAGCCCTTACATCAGCAGTCTCAGTAATGAATGCGTTTGTTGGAGTATAATTTTTTTTTTGCTGATCAAGGTACACCAAAATGACGACTGAATATTTTAAAATGCTCTAATAACCATTGGCATGATTCTGATTTTTTTGAACCAATGAATAGAAAATTATCTAGTTACCATCCAAGAACCCAATCCAAGAAGCAACTAAAAAGCTCAAAATAATGACATGAAATGGAACCACCCACTGGGGCGGATTCAATATCGGACTTCAGTAAAATAGCCCCGGCTCTGGTCAATGAAACAAAGGAGCCTGAGGTATCTTCCAACAAAATCCAGTTGTTAACAGAATCACCAATGTGGTATAATAGAAACGATGTATAATTCGGAATGTGCTTTTTTTTTTTTTAACTACGGTTAGCCCAAAGGCGAAACTCTAAAGTTCAAAAATGGAGGGGATTGAAAATGCAACCTCTTTGTTGATTTTATTACAGATAATCTGGTAGGGTTCTCAGGTTGATATCTCAGAGTGTTCTCTGGCAGATTTGTGCATAATTTTCTGAAAAAAAAACCTTCACCTGTGGAGAGAAATTATGACATTGGTAACAGGGAACCATTGGCTATCAAGTGGGCCTTTGAAGAGTGGCATCATTTTTTGAAGGGGGCAGTTCATCCGGTTATGGTAGTCACGGATCATAAAAATCTCGTATATCTAGAATCTGGCAAAATGGGCGTTGTTCTTCACCAAGTTTAACTCTTTTGTTACATATAGGCCAGGAAACAAGAACATTAAGGTGGATGACTTATCTCGTTGTGTTCCTGGGGTGGAGATAATTGTGAAGCATTTCCTATACTACAAAAAGAGGTGGGTATTGTGTCTCTATGCTCCGATCTTGAGAAAGAAGTTGTTGAGGTTCAGTGGGATGCCCCTGCTGCCTGTCCATTAGGGAAACTGTTAGTATTTATGTATTCTCCATCTGAGAGTTCTTATTGAATACCATGTTTTGGTCTTGGCCAGATATCCCAGTAATAAAGCGACCACAGATGTTCTTACTCAGCGCTTTTGGTGGTCAGGGGTACATCAGGATGTCCGGGACTTTGTAGCTGCCTGCAGTGTCTGTGCGAGTTCTAAAACCTCTCATATTCGTCCATCTGTGTCCCTCCAACCATTGGCGATTCCCAGTAGACTTTGGACTCATTTATCGGTCGATTTTTATCACTTATCTACCCATGTCAGCAGGTAATACTGTAATTTTGGTGGTGGTGGACAGATTCAGTAAAATGTCACATTTAATTTTGCTACCCGCTTTAACCAACTCCAAGACCTTGGCTCAAGTTTTCATCAGGGAGATTGTGAAATTACATGGAATCCCTACAGACATTGTTTCTGACTGGGGGGGTGCAGGTTATTTCCAAATTTTGGAGGGCATTTTGCACTCGTTTGGGGATACACCTGTCGTTCTTTACAGCATTTCATTCTAATGAGCAAACTGAATGGGTTAATCAGAATGTTGAGACTTATCTCAGGTGTTTTGTGTCTGAGAATCAGGAGGATTGGGTTACATACTTACCTCTAGCTGAATTTGCAAAAAATAATCATTGTCATGAGTCTACTGGTAAGTCCCCGTTTTTCAGGGCATACGGGTTTCATTCTCAGCTCATTTAATAGGAATCATTCTTCGAGAATACCTGAAGAACGATTTTCGTCATCAATTATGTCTGTGTGGCAAGGGGTTCTTGATAATTTGAGGAAGATGGCATCCAAATATAAGAGTGTTGCTGATCTGAGACGTTTGGTGGGCCCAGACCTGTTTGTTGGTGACTTGGTGTGATTGTCCTCAAGGAACATTAAGTTGAAGGTTCCCTCTTGGAAACTGGGTCCCAGGTTCATCGGTCCTTATAAGATTGTGACTGTCATCAATCCTGTATGATTCCGCCTTGCTTTGCCCCTCACTTTTAGGATCCATAATGTGTTTCATCAATGTCTACTCAAAAAATACATTGCGTCCCCTGTACCATCACTGCTACCGCCATATCCAGTCATTATGGATGGAAATTTGGAATTTCAGATAGCTAAGATCATTGATTCTCGCTTAGTTCGTCAGTCGCTTCAGTATATGGTACACTTGAAGGAATACGGTCCTGAAGAGAGGATGTGGGTACCAGCATCTGACATCCATGCGGCCAGGCTGATCCCATCTTTTCACATGGCACACCCTGATAAAACCGCTTCTGAAGTTCCAGAGGTCCCTCATATAAGGTTGATATTGTCAAGGGTTTACCACGACAGAGGAGCCAGAAGACCTCAGCGTCTAATTTCTCCTACTACTGCACATATTAGAAGCACTTCACCTTCATACTAAACTGTGTAAGTTTCTTTTAGCACTGCAAGGATTAATCTGTTCAGCTGAGAGCTCCTGGAAGCTTTCTTGCATTAAGGCTTTCAGCTGAGCACTGTTATCCCCTTCCATCTCCTATATAGTTTATATAGGTTTTGAGTGTGTGATAATTGCCTTTCTTCTTCTACTTTGGTTTAATCTGAGGAACAGGGCAAGGTAGGACGCCCCTAGCATTAGAGACAAAAAAGGAGCCCCTGGTCCCGGGACTCCCAACAACGAGTTATGGCAGTTGTAACAAGAGCTGACTGTTGGCTAATGGCACCATGCTCTGAGAAGGACATGGGGAAAGAGTAGGTGAGTTTAAGCTCTCTGCTCAGCACACGTCTAAGCTGCCGGCAGTTACTGGAGAAGAGTAGCTGGGGCTAAGGCATGCTGAAGGACAGGACCACCTTGCAGACAGCCATACTTGGACATTGCAAGAGCAGGGAGAAAACTGCTGAGCCCAGAAATAAAGGCTTGTAGCCAGTGCTCACCTTCCTGTGCTGCCCGGGCACAAAGTATCTGGATGAAGGGGTGAGACATCTCTACTGCCAGACAGTGCTGCAGAACGAGCACCTCCGGGGTGCAATATTTGAAGAGGAGGAGATTGGCTCTGAGGGAACATTTAAGTAAGAGGGAGGGGCTGTGCTAGCCAGGGCTGTGGAGTCGGAGTTGTTGAGTCGGAGTCGGAGCCCATTTTGGTGAATTCAGAGTCAATGTCATGGAAAGTGAGGAGTTGAAGTCGGAGTCGGGGGTTTGGCTTACCGACTCCACAGCCCTGGTATGACGGAGTCGGAGTCGTGGAGTCGGAGTTGGAGTCGGTGTCATGGAAACTGAGGAGTCAGAGTTGGAGTTGGAGGTTTGGCTTACCAACTCCACAGCCCTGGTACTAGCCTGTTGTGAGTTCATTTTTCCCTTCACCATTCAGGTCTGAGGAACTTCCTCCTCTGGTGAAGGAAGGTAGTGAGACTGATTACCAAACACCTGGGCAGCTAGATGATAACTGGGTGGCTGGAATTGAGGACTGGATATAAGGCTGCCGACGCCCTTCTTCCTGGCTGGTGATTTTTCCTGCTGGATTCTTGGAGACCAGTCTGATTCCCGCGTCTCAAAGCTAAGTTTTTCTGCTCTGCTTTGTACTCTTCAGTTTTGTTTTTGTTTTGCCTTGTTTTTTGGGAGTTCTGCCATCCCCGGCCGGGGGTGAGCTGAATTCCATTTTTGTCTCTGATCTGTTGATCTTTTGCTCTGTCTTCAGAATATACCTGAGTGCTGATATAGTCTTTTGAAGCCTAGCGACTTCAGGGCCTGTTTTTCCTATCAGTCGGTTGGCTCATTTTGATAGGGTTTTTGCGGATGGCAGACAGCAGCTTTCCTATCCTGTCCTATGTAGTTAGCTTGGGCCCCATCATTTGCTCAACCTATCTTTCTATCTGTGTTAGTGTTTTCATCTTGCTTCACCGTCATTATATGTTGGGGGCTGCCTATTGCTTTGGGGTCTGCTCTGGGGCAGTTTAGTTTTTCCCCTTTCTGTCTTTAGGTTATTTAGCTCTCCGGCTGTGATCGAGGGGTCTAGGGCACCGTAGGAACCCCCCACGGCTACTGCTAGTTGTTGTGGATAGGTTCAAGGGTCTGCAATCCGATAGCTGCCAACCTCTCTGGTTTTTCTGGACTTAGCTGGTATTTTGTTTTTTCCTCCTTCGGTGACTCATCATAACACTAGCCATTCCTGCCCTCATTGGCCACATTAGAGGGAACATAAGACTCATTCAGATAATAGAGTTGAAAGGAGGGAGACATAATAAAGTATCCCAAGGGGGGAAAGGATCGCTGCAGTCAGGTCCATTGTTGGTACACAAATGGTGCAGAAAGTCTGCAACTTCAAAACCTTACCAAAAGGTCATCGTGGGAATGTAGTCTAAAAGGCAAAAATAATCCCTTTAGTATGACTCGTGTATTGATTCACCACATCAATATATTCTTCATTACTGCAAAATTCCCTGACAACCCATTAATTGCAAGCGTATGTTTACTACAGATAATGGATGTCATTTATTTGTTTTGTGTTTTGTAAATGGGATTTTAAATCATTGGAGAGAATTAGCATCTGAAATATTTAGCCTGAAGCCATCTGTGAGGATAAGACTGCTAACTCCAAATTTTCCCAAAGAAAAGAACCGCATTAAAAATCCTGACAACCCTCAGATGTAGGTGCTCCATTCTTTGCCTGACATGTTATTGAGGCATAAAGCCATGTTACGAATCGAGAGTGGTTGAGAATCGAGGACTCCCGGTGCCCACACAAATTCTCATTCACTTGCGCTCCCATTTATTACGTGACTGGGCTTTAACCATTTCACTGTTAGATATGAGAGGTGGTAAATATTCCTCTTATTGGATTTATCATGTACAGAATCATAACATACAATTATATACAATGAAAATGGAACAAGTCACAGTTTGCACATGAAGCAAAAAGAACATTGTAATTTCTCACAAATTGTTCTGCTTTTGTGAAAAACAGCAAGGAATATTTCTAGAAGAGGAGCAATTACCTCACTACTGTAAGTATGTCTATAACACAAATCCTTGAAGTCTGGTTAACTAGTTACTTATGGCAAGGATACGAAACCTTGGTTTAGATAAAGGAGTAAAAAATAATTTTCAGAATAAGAATATATGATCATATTGAACAATTTAGGTGTCCCTGGGACACAGATGTCAGAACGTCACAATTTCCTGATTTTCCCAACATTTTTTTCTTGGGGGTTACAGTATTGGCAAAGGCTTATATCATAAGGACAAATCATGTTACTGCTTTGGGACTTTTAGGCCACGTTCACACGGTCATTATTTGGTCAGTATTTGTAAGCCAAAATCAGGAGGCGAGGAACAATCAGAGGAAAAGTATAATAGAAACAGATCACCACTTCTGTATTTATCACCCACTTCTGGTTTTGGATTACAAACACTGATGTGAAATACTAACCAAATACTGAACGTGTGAACGTGGCCTTAGAAAGAGCATCCAACTAAGGTTGAGTGCATCCCTTAAAGGGGTTATCCACTACTAGCACAACCCCTTCTCATTCCCCATGTTTGGCCCCGATAAAATAGCAAAAACCATACCCAATTCTCGTGTTGGATCAGTACCAGTGGTGTCGGCACCTGCGCTCCGGGGCTTTCATGTGGTTGTTATGATACGTGAGCCAGGTGCCCAATCAGCACTTGCGTCACTGTCCCCGCCTTCTGACAAATTGAACATGAAGAGGAAGTCAAAGAGCAGCCGCAGCCCTGGGTTCACATGTCATAACAACCACAAGAGAGCCCCGGGAATGTAAGTGCTGACACCGCCAGAATGGTATCAACATAGAAGGCGGCGTGACGAAACCCGCGGGGTGAACGAAACACAGGAGAGTGAGACCTACACTGTAAATACTATTACTCCTCCATTTTTTGGACTGATCTTACCCAACTACTTATGATCTCTCCTCTCAGTCTAATACATAGCGAATGTTGTTTCATGGTGCCTTTATACCATCTAAATGATTACGCTACCATTTATTGATATACACTCTGTACAACTCCTCATATGCACTTTACTACTCTGTGGTGGTTGCTCATTTTTTTATTATCATCAATAATAATTTTTTTTGTAGCAATCATTTTTGCACATATATCTATAGTTTCATAGTGATCGGCACTCAACATTTAGCCTCATTCTATCCCATTTTTTAAGGCCCCGTCACACTAAGCGACTCACCAGCGATCCCGACACCGATATCAAGGTGTTAGGATCGCTGGTAAGTCGCTATGTGATCGCTGGTGAGCTGTCACACAGACAGTTTCACCAGCGATCAGCACAGCGATGCCGAGCGCCCGGCATCGCTGGCTATCGCTGTAGAAAATAGTATCAAAATAAAAAATATAGTTATTCTCACCTTCCGACGTCCCGTTTAGCCATCCTGCCTCTCTCCACGCTCCGGTCCCAGTGATCCTTTGCGAGAATGACCGCGAGATGTCACGGTCTCGCGGGATAACAAAGTCTCACGGTCATTCATGCAAAGGATCACTGGGACCGGAGCGTGGAGAGAGGCAGGATTGCTGAACGGGACATCGGAAGGTGAGAATAACTATATTTTTTATTTTTTTTATTATTTTTTTACACCTGATCGCTGGTCTCCCGCTGTCACACACAGTGATGCGTGCTGGCCAGCGGGAGACCAGCGACCAAAGAAATGTCCAGAGGTTTCTTGCAGCGATCAGCGATACCGGCAGGGGGGCCGCTCGCTGATCGCTGTCACACACAGCGATCTCGCTGGTGAGATCGCTGTTACGTCACAAAAGTTGTGACTCAGCAGCGATCTCGCTACCGAGATTGCTTAGTGAGACGGGGCCTTTACTCTTCGCCACGACAGCACCCACTTGGAGAGAGGGATCCGCCCATAGGAACAGGAAACCTACAGAGATAAAAGAGGGCGGTCCGCCTCTCACCCTCAGTTGGTTTCCTGTTCCGAAGGGGAACCGCAGGATACGCTACAGTCTTACCTGGGCCAAGGAACCGCCTGTGCAGTGTCTGCGAGAACGGCAGGGGTTCCCGGTCCAGAGGCAGCGACGGGGGAGTGCTGGAATCTGGCTCCCTCCTCGGCTGGTATGGATGACGGGCAGAAACCCCGGTACCGGGTGGCGCCGACCGGGGTTCTTCTGTGGACAACATGACACCGGGGGGGAGGATCCATTCCGGTCCAAGTGGGGGCGCAGGAACCGGAGAAAACGGCAGCCTCCGGCGTTCCTAAAGGGCTTCAGCATCCAGGAGGACGCACAGGCAGCGCGGCAGGAAGTGGTAAGGAGGAACTTCCGGGTTACCGGAGGTTCCTCGGCTCAGAGCGCACGCGCGGTTGCAAGCAGAGAGGCGCTCCCCGCCCCCTCCAGAAAAAAAAAAAAAAAAAGGAGCGATTTGATCTGCAGAGCGCGGGCGGCTAGTCTCGGCGCTGTAGCAAGGAGCCGCAAATAGGCGCACCTGGAGGGGGAGGTACCAGGTATGAAGGGGCTTATAAAAGGCCTGGGGCACAGAAATATGGCGTGCAATCATGTCTTCACCAAGGCAGGACACGCATCCTCAGGCAGGCGACGCAGCAGCAGCCAAGGACCACGCAAGATGAGGGTCCTCGGATTGTAGCCACAGAAGCCATGCCAACAAGCCTCCTTCTCAGCCTCCTGAGCCGGTACCTACAGCTTCTCTGGGTGAGTGGACGACGCTCTGCCTATCAAGCTGATAAAATGTCTCTCTCTCTCTCCCTCTCCCCTCCGTCATGATGTCTCTATCTCAGACTAAGAGGAAGGAAAAATCAAAAAATAAAGAATGTGCCCTGTGTACACGTCCGCTACCGGACTCTTACACAAAAAGACTGTGCAAAGGATGCATAAACGAAACGGCAAAGCAGGCGTCAACATCAGCCGCAGACATAAGGGCTATAATTAGAGAAGGCCTTAAATCAGTCTAGCAGGCCTACTAATATCGAAACAACTAGGCCAGCAGACGCCGTAGACACCGATGAGGGTGAAATAGCCTCGGATAGTTCTAATGCATCTACATCGGCATCCTCCTCAGAGATGGAGGACCGTTGCTGTTTTCCGTTAGATCATATGGATAATTTAGTTAAATCCGTGAGGAATACAATGGGTTGCACAGATACAAAAGAGCCGCAAACGGCTCAGGAAATTATGTTTGCAGGTCTAACAGACAGAAAGAGGAAAGTTTTTCCGGTTATTCCAGCAATAAAAGCTCTGGTTAAGAAGGAGTGGGAGAGACAGGACCAGAGAGGGTATCTTCCCTCAACTTCAAAGAGAAGGTACCCCTTTAACGACGAAGACTTGTCGACATGGGTTAAAGTCCCGAAGGTAGACGCGGCAGTGGCCTCCGCCTCAAAGCAAACAATCTTACCAGTGGAGGACTCGGGCGTGCTAAAAGACCCTCTGGACCGTAAAGCTGACGCCTCATTAAAGAGGGCATGGGAGGCAGCTACCGGCACGTTTAAACCGGCAATAGCTAGTACTTGCACAGCTCGCTCTATGCTGGTCTGGATCGACCAACTAGACCAGCAAATAGACCAGAAGATCTCCAGAGACAAGCTACGTGCCGCCATACCTCTAATCCGCGGCGCAGCGGCATATATAGCAGATGCTTCGGCTGATTCCTTACGTTTGGCAGCCAGAACAGCAGGGTTGGCTAATAACGCCAGACGTAGCCTATGGCTAAAAAGCTGGAGAGGTGACACCCAATCCAAAGCAAAGCTTTGTACCATTCCTTGCGAGGGTGAGTTCTTATTTGGGAAAGCCTTAGATGAAATCCTTACGAAGGCAAAAGAAAGGAAAAAAGGATTCCCTAACCCTCCTCTCCCATTTTATAGGAGGGCGTTTAGGAGAAGACCATTTGGCCGAGGAAGACCAGCAGAAAATCAAAACCGCTGGTCCACAAAGGAAGGAAAGGGCAAAGGTGCCATGTTTAGGGGATCCTCCTTCCGCAGGGACAGGAACTGAGGAGCCAGTCCCTCCAGTAGGGGGGAGGCTAAAAAAAATTTTTTTCGAGAATGGGAGAAAATTACGCTTAGCCCTTGGGTCCTGGGCATTATTAAAGAAGGGTTAAAGATAGAATTTCATCAAGTACCCCATAATTCATTAATCATAACATCCTTCAGCTCGCCAATTCAACAGCAGGCCCTGGAGGCTGAGATTTGGAGCCTTCTGGACAAAAAAGTTTTGGTCCATGTGCCTAAAAGGCAGGAAGGGAGAGGATTTTACTCCCCTCTCTTTCTGATACCTAAACCAGACGGGTCATTCCGGACGATAATCAACTTGAAGAAATTAAATTCATTTATAATAAATCATAAATTTAAGATGGAATCCATAAGATCCACGATTAAGCTCCTCTTCCCTAATTGTATGATGGCAGGCTTGGATCTGAAGGATGCTTATTATCATATTCCCATCCATTGCAGATATCAGAGATACTTCAGAGTGGCGGTCCTCCTCGATGGCACCATACAGCATCTCCAGTTCACAGCCATGCCATTCGGCATTTCCATCGCACCACGAGTATTTACAAAGGTGATGCTGGAAGTGATGGCTTTTTTACGCCAGAAGGACACACTAATAGTACCCTATCTGGATGATTTTTTGATAGTAGGGAATTCAATTCGGCAATGTAATGAGCGGGTTGCTGATACAATCTTGTCCCTACAGGCCCTAGGGTGGATAATAAACTTCAAGAAGTCCAGAATCGAGCCGCAGTCTGTTCAGTCCTTCCTAGGTCTCGAGCTAGACTCCATACACCAAAAATGTCTACTGTCTCAGGTACAAATTTCAGCAATTAAAAAGAAAGTGAGGATAGCAATAGATCGGCCACACATATCTTTAAGGGAAGCAATGTCCCTCCTGGGATCCCTTACTGCCTGCATCCCCGCAGTTCGCTGGGCCCAGTTCCACACGAGGGAACTACAACACCAAATTCTCTTAGAGGAATCCCGGGATCGGGGTAATCTGACAAAGAAAATCACGCTATCCCAGGAGGTCCTAACCTCCCTTACATGGTGGCTAAGGGATGATAACTTAGCGGGAGGAGTACCTTGGGTTATAACACCCTCCCGTATAATTATCACGGACGCTAGCCACACAGGATGGGGAGCCCATATGGGAAATAGTTTTGCCCAAGGCCTATGGGATATAGGCGAAGATCAGGATTCGTCATATTTAAAGGAACTAAAAGCAGTCTATCATGCATTGTGTCATTTTCTTCCGCAGTTACAAGGGGAAAAAGTGAGAATCCTTTCGGACAACACCACAGTAGTCGCATATCTGAACAGACAAGGCGGAACTCGATCAGTCACCTTAATGTCTTCCGCAAGAAGGATTTTATCCCTAGCAGAAAAACAATTTTTGTCTCTCTCAGCCCTCCACATAAGGGGAAGAGACAATTGGGAGGCAGATTTTCTAAGTCGCCATACACTGCGACAAGGAGAGTGGTGTCTAAGCCAGGAGATATTCACACGCATCGTGGCACTATGGGGTCGTCCCCAAATAGATCTCTTCGCCACCAGAGAGAACAGACAGGTGCGAAGATTCGCCTCTCTAAATATGACAGACAATCCGGAAATTCTGGATGCCCTCCAGGCCCCGTGGCAATTCAAACTGGCATATGCTTTTCCCCCAATCATACTTCTACCGCAGGTGATCAGGAAAATCAGAGCAGAGGAAGCACAAATAATCTTAGTAGCACCATTCTGGCCCAGGAGGCCTTGGTTTTCTTTCTTTTCTGCAAGCAATGTCAGTGACAGACCCATGGGTGCTTCCTTCAACCCCCAGGCTCCTCTCACAGGGGCCATTCTTCCATCCTCAGGTGGACAATCTCCACTTGACGGCTTGGAACTTGAAAGGGAAATGTTGAGATCAAGAGGTTTCTCGGAGGGATTAGTCAATACACTCCTACAAAGTCGAAAAGTGACAACGACAAAAATTTACACCAGAGTATGGAGAAAATTCCTAGAGTCCCACGCAGAGCCGGATTTCGGAGAAATTCCGATTACAGCGATCCTAGAGTTCCTACAGAAAGGGAAGGAATTAGGGTTAGCTGTTAACACACTAAAAGTACAGGTGTCGGCTCTAGGGGCCCTCTATAGTTATAACGTGGCAGGCAATAGATGGGTAAGCAGATTCATCTCGGCCTGTGAGCGGAGTGAGCCGGTGCACATACCTAGAGTTCCTCCTTGGGACTTAAACCTGGTTCTGGAGGCTCTAACACGTCCTCCCTTTGAACCTTTAGATTCAATATCCCTTAAACACCTATCCTTCAAAACAGTACTGCTAGTTGCACTAACCTCAGCCAGAAGAGTTAGCGACATACAAGCCCTTTCAATAGAACCCCCTTTTCTGTTGACATTTCAGGATCAGTTAATATTAAAACCAGACCCCTCATACTTACCAAAGGTAGCAGGGAAGTTTCATAGATCACAAGAGATCCACCTCCCTTCATTTTTTAGTAACCCTTCTACTCCAGAGGAAGAAAAGTTCCATACACTAGACGTTAGAAGAGCTGTATTACAATACATCGAGAGGTCTAGCAGCTGGAGGAAGAGTAGGGCTCTGTTTATTTCCTTCCAGGGCCAAAAGAAGGGATATGAAGTCACAAGGGGTACTTTGTCTCGGTGGATCAGAGACGCAATTGGGCTGGCATACTCCGAGAGCAATGAAAATCCTCCAGAGGGTATCAGAGCACATTCCGCCAGAGCTATGGCTTCCTCCTGGGCAGAGAGGGGAGACGTCGCAATCGAGTCTATATGTAAGGCGGCAACCTGGTCTACACCCTCTACCTTTTATAATCACTATAGGCTTGATTTATCATGCTCATCCGACCTAGCCTTTGGTAGAGCGGTCCTCAGCACGGTGGTCCCTCCCAGGTGAAAGTCTCTGAAAGTCTCTCCAAGTGGGTGCTGTCGTGGCGAAGAGTAAAAAGCCGGATTACTTTCCGGTAATGCTCTTTTAATGAGTCCACGACAGCACCCGTTCACTAACCCTCCCTAGTGTATATACACCTTCTTAGTTGTAAAGTTAATAAATTTAGAATACTGGATAATATAATGGCCTAATAATTGGTGGTCCTCCTGGTACTCTGAAATCCAACTGAGGGGGAGAGGCGGACCGCCCTCTTTTATCTCTGTAGGTTTCCTGTTCCTATGGGCGGATCCCTCTCTCCAAGTGGGTGCTGTCGTGGACTCATTAAAAGAGCATTACCAGTAAGTAGTCCGGCTTTTTTTATACATTGATGTGTTGTTTCTGTTATTATTACCTGTTGTGGTGAAATGGGTGGTTGGCGGGCGCCCCAGTCTGCTAGCCGGAACCGTATGTGTAGGGTCTGACAGGTTCGCAGGATGCAGTGACGAGACACTAGACGAATGGTGGTTTTCGAAATCACGTTTATATAACTCTAGCCGATGGGCTAGGCTGAACAAAACAAGGATAAAGAAACAACACCAACAGTCCACACAGGGACTCAACAAACTTAACCAAATATAGTTTCACTTAGCCTTCCAGGGACTGCGGGGTTCAGTAGCGTGGCCGTGTTGAGGTCGCTGAGGCGGCTGTCCTGAGGAAAGTGACGTCGGTGGGGGCAACAGGCCCTGAAGAAAATAATACCGTTGGGGCGCAACAAGCCCTGAAGAAAACGAGGACGTTGGGGCACAACAGGCCCTGAAGGAAACGGGGACGTTGGGGCGCAACAGGCCCTGAAGGTAACGCTGCCGCTGGGGCGCAACAGGCCCTGAAGGAAACGCTGCCGCTGGGGCGCAACAGGCCCTGAAGGAAACGGGGACGTTGGGGCGCAACAGGCCCTGTAGATAACGCTGCCGCTGGGGCGCAACAGGCCCTGTAGGAAACGCTGCCGCTGGGGCGCAACAGGCCCTGAAGAAAACGCTGCCGCTGGGGCGCAACAGGCCCTGAAGAAAACACTGCCGCTGGGGCGCAACAGGCCCTGAGGAAAACACTGCCGCTGGGGCGCAACAGGCCCTGAAGAAAACAATGCCGTTGGGGCTCAACGGGCCCTGAAGTAAATGATGGAGGTGGCGCGCGGTGATGATGCAGTTTCCCAGAAAGGCCTGTAGCCGTCCTTTACCAAGGAGTCTCTTCCTAAGCCAGGGTAGCGAGCCTTTTATCCCACCTGTGACAATGTGGCGTATCTTGAGGCCGATGATGGCCGGGTCGGCGTGATGGGGGAAGGCTGGGGGGAAGGGCCCAGGTCTCTGAGGCCTGGTTACCGGTACTCACGGCCACAACCGGAGGTATAGTTCCTCTCCCTTCAAGGCGGGGGTTAGCGGGGATAATTCTCTCAGAACGGGAGCGGGGAGCAGTCTCTGGGCACAGTCTCTCACGTCTCTCTTGTCGGTAAATCGATCGCTTTCTCCTCGCAGGCTCCTCTCGGTGCCCCTGCAAGTCACCCTGCGTCTTGCCTTCACTCCCTCTCTTCCCCAACTGCCACTTCAGCGCGTCCCCTGCTCCTTTTACCCTAGCCCCTCCCCCTGTTGCCCTGACAACCTCAGTCGCATGTCTCCCTTTGTAATTCCCCTGTTGTGCTTCCTTCAATAACTCTGATGGCGGTCCCCTTGGTTCCGGCCCAAACACTATATGGGGGTCCTCCTCCCCACATTCTCCCACCCTGTAAGCTCGCCAGTCCTCGGGCGAGGGAGTTAGTCTATTAAGATTGGCCTGTAAAGGTGTTAATATTCGTTGCCATACGAACTGATCTTGTTCATACCGTTCGGGGGGTTTCCCGGCTGTTGACCGCTCGGAGCGTCTAAGTTCGACTGGGGTGGAATCTTCTGGGGTGGTGGACGTCGGTGGGCTGCATGGTGCTGGTGGGTTAATTGTGTCAACTGGCTCATTATTGGGTGGAGGGCCCTTGGGAACTGGAGGGAAATCCTCGTCTTCCTAGTCCCAGCATATGGACTCCGGTTCTGATGGCTTCGGGTCGGTGGAAATACACGGGCGCAACATATTACGATGCACAATGCGGGTGGGCAGTGTTTCATCCTGCTCAGGCCGTATTTCGTACACAGGTCCTTCTGGATGGATACGGCGTAGTACCCGATAAGGACTCTCTTCCCAACGTGACTCCAGTTTATTCTGGGGGCTTTGATCTAGTACAAACACACGGTCCCTGCTTTGGAGATGGGGAGGGGAGGTTGTATTTTTCCCTGGGTGTTCCCAGTCTTGAAGTTTGGTATGTACAATTCGGTGAAGAGTTTGCAGCCTGTGGCGATGATTTCGGACCCAAGATGACACTCCGGTCCAGGGCCGAGGCTCTTCGGGCTCCAACTCTACCTCCGTGATCCCTTTACCCTCTCGTCCGAACAGCAGGAAATAAGGAGTATAGCCCGTAACTCGATGTACCCGATTATTATAAACCCATACTAATTCAGAAACATATTCAGGCCAACGAGCTTTCTTGTCACTCTCCAGAGTGCGTAGCATTTGAATCAATGTCCGATTAAATCGCTCACAAGCCCCATTCCCTTGTGGGTGATATGGTGTGGTCCGGGATTTATCAATCCCATAAAGATGATGTAGTTCCTCCATAACTTTCCCCAAAAAACATGCTTCCTGGTCGGAATGTATACGTTGAGGACAGCCGCACACTTGTATAAAGTTTCTGCAAATTGCGGAGGCGTCTGGTCTCGAGTAGGGGTGACCACAGCGAACTTGGTGAAATGATCCACCATGACGAGGCAGTGTTCGTATCCCTGGAATGCGGGCCCAATGTGCAGATAATCCACCGTCAGGAGCTCAAAGGGTGCTGAAGTCACAATCGTCTCTGTTGCGGCCCTCTGAGCAGGCGGTTTGGCCAAATCACATAAGCGGCAGGTACGGCAAACTTCTTCCACAACAGCCGACAAGCGTGGGTGATAAACTTTCTGTTGTAACCATTGCAAAGTCTTTTTGACTCCAAAGTGGGCCCCTTTTTCGTGAGCCTCTTGAGCCAGCTCGTGTAGTTGAGCTCCGGGTGTAACCACCTGCCAAACAGTCGTTGAGGTTGTTTGCGAAGTGATTTTACGGTACAGTAGTCCCTTTCGGATAATCAGTCTCTCCCATTGTCGCAGCATCAGCGACAGGTCTTGGGTCAAAGTTTGTCGTTGAGTATCAGTGGGTAATTGACCAGCGGCGACCCATGTCCGGAGAAGTCCAACTTCTTCATCTTCTTGTTGCTGTTGTATCCACTTATCCCGAGATTGTTCCAGGATGCCCCTGTGGGCCTCTGGGGAAGATACTTTTGCATCAACATTGGTGAGCATGGCAGCGGTAAGAGCGAACGGTATTTCCTCTCCTTCTGATTCTTCATCTCGATTCCGTCCGGGAGTTGTATATCAAATCCTGGAGAGAGCATCTGTATGAACATTCTCGGCCCCTCTTTTGTAAATAATCTTGTAATTGTACTTCGCCATTCGGGCCACCCATCGCTGCTCCAAAGCCCCCAACTTGGCGTTTTCCAAATGAGCCAGTGGGTTGTTGTCAGTTCGCACTACCACCTCGGAGCCCGCTAGGTTCTCTGCGAATCTCTCCGTCATAGCCCACACCACTGCGAGGAGCTCGAGCTTAAAAGAGCTGTAATTGTCAGGGTTACGCTCGGAGTCATGGAGTGAACGGCTTCCATAAGCGATCACCCTCTCCCGGCCATCCTGAACCTGTGACAACACAGCCCCTAGCCCGTGAAGACTCCCGTCAGTGTGCAGGATGAACGGCTGACAGAAATCCGCATAAGCCAACACTGGGGCATCCGAGAGTGCAGCCTTAAGATCTCGGAAGGCCTCTTCCTGAGGGTGTTGCCACTGGATTTTTCGCCCATTGGCCCCAGCGGGAGCCCCCTTCAGCAGGACATGCAGGGCTCGAGCTCGACATGCAAAATTCTTTACGCAACGACAGTAATATCCAGCTAACCCCAGAAAAGCCCGCACGTCTTTCACCGTCTCGGGGGTAGGCCATTCCTGGATAGCAGCAACCTTCTCCCGAGACGGCCTCACACCCTCTGCCGAAACGACATGACCCAGATACTCAATCTGAGAGCGAAATAGGTGGCATTTCTGAGGCTTCACCTTCAACCCGTACTTTTGCAGCCGGCTGAGTACCTGTCCCAACCGCTTCAGGTGGTCCTCGAAGGAGGCGGCATAAACAATGATGTCGTCCAGGTAGATCAACGTGGCCTAAAAATTGAGATCTCCTAAACATCGCTCCATCAATCGCTGAAAGGTCCCGGGGGTGTTGGCCAGCCCGAATGGCATACGATTAAACTCAAACAGTCCCATGGGCATTATGAACGCCGTCTTAGCTCTGTCCTCTTCTGACATGGGCACCTGCCAGTACCCACTGGCCAAGTCCAGGGTCGAAAAATATGTTGCTTTGCCCAATGCAGACAGAGATTCTTCTATGCGGGACAGTGGGTATGAGTCTTTAATAGTGCAAGCATTCAATTTACGATAATCCACACAGAATCGTAGTGTACCATCTTTCTTCTGGACCAACACGATGGGGGCCGCCCAAGGGCTTTGACTTTCCCGTATCACCCCTTTTTGCAGCATCTGAGCCAGCAAAGTTTTCACCTCTTGATAGAGTTGTGGCGGGATCTGTCGATATCGTTCTCGGATAGGGGCCGCTCCTGCTGTGGGGATCTCATGAGTGATGGCGGTGGTACACCCAAAGTCATCCTCATGGCTAGCAAATACTTTGTGGTACTGTCCAAGCAATGCTTTTACTTGTGAAAGTTGGGCCGCAGTTAGTCCAGAAAGCTTGGTCCGCATCTGCTCCAAAATATTTCGGCCCTTCTCTTGTGTCGAGACTTCGTGGGCCTGTAAGGTTCGTATTGTTACCTCCCAAGGATACTCGGGGTGTACTCGTAATTGAACCGCAGGAGCGGGCAGCACTTCTTCTAAAGGCTTTACTAGTTTGGCCAGCACAGTCCGGGCTTTCAGAATGGTATCTCGGTCTTCAAGGTTAACGCAGCGGACCAGGACGGTTCCTTTTCGCACCGTAGCGAGGGAACGAGCCACCAGTATGCCAGGAGGTAAGTGCTCTGAGTGACACGGCTCCACCTGCACCTCTACGCCCTCCAAAGGTATCGGGGCCCGAATTGGCAGGGCCACCACTGTCTGTCCAGGAGGCAGCACAATCAGGGGTGCCGCTGACGCGATGACCTTACCCAGAGCCTCACCCTCCTGGCAGTCCCGATGCACCCGCGCACCTCGCACCAGCTG
Source organism: Dendrobates tinctorius (assembly GCF_039654945.1). NCBI lineage: Eukaryota > Metazoa > Chordata > Amphibia > Anura > Dendrobatidae > Dendrobates > Dendrobates tinctorius. Next base: position 1,670,937 of record NW_027361832.1, on the reverse strand, counting down.
CTGGAATACCTGTCCCTGAGCTGTGCGAGAACCCCACTGCTTCAGTGTCCTTTGTGTGGGATCATTAAGCAACAGGTTACCAAACTCTTTTAAAATATTCATGCCTAGGGTGACGGGGTGTCGTTGATCAGCTTCTCCTTGAGTCAGCACCACCCCTCTGCGGCCGAGGGGTTTACCGCACAACGTCATCTGCACCCACACTACTCCGGCAACCGGGACCGGCAGTTGGTTAGCAGCTACTAGTCTAATCATGGGTCCCCACTGAGGCCTTGCTGCCTCTGGAAAGTTTCGTTGAAAGTACGCTGCGGGCATAGTGGTTACTTGTGACCCCGTGTGCACCAGACACCGGACGGCTCGGCCCTCTACTTCTGCCCAAACTACCGGACACTTTGCTATCAAATCTTCGGGACTTCCACCACCCCTAGTTGTGGTTTTCGGCTCCGAGCGGCGTCCCCCCAGCCCGGAGCCCTTTAGTTTAATGGCCGCCGGGGTGGGTATCTCCCACGCCGCGGACACTCTCGGGAGAAGTGGCCTGGTTCTCCACACTCATAACACCGGGCCGGTATAGGTTGACCACCCCGCGGAGAACGTGACCCCCCAGGGACCGGGATTAACACTGGGTCGTCCAGTCTCTGGTTCGGTTCTTCTCTTTACTTCAGCCAACTCGCTCTTAATATTTTTCAATTCTCGCTTCATCTCCTCCACCCACTGGGGTTCCTCAACTGTGTTCGAGGAGGCCTCCACACCTCGGACCTTCCCCACGGGGACCGCCATCCCCTGCTCTTGCTCCCGAACCCGTGCCTGACTTCCCACTTCTATAAAATCTATTTGGGGATTCATTCTGATCTGTTCCCGTAATGCCTGTTTTATCAGTGGATCTCGCAGTCCAGTCACCAGTAGGTCACGTAGGGTAATGTCAACAGGTCCTACCCCTACCCCATCTTTTCTTTCAATAGCGGTATGCAATTCTTGGAGCACATTCATATACTGAGTAATCGTCTCCCCCTCTGCCTGCATCCGACTAAACAGACGGGTCCTTAACTCTCCCACATCAGTGGGATCTCCGTGGGTCTGTTCCACTATCTGCAACACTTTTTCAAAAGTGTTGCGGTGCCCCGGAGATTTCAACATCACTGACCTCCGCACCTCCCCGTCTAGGGCCATGAGTGCCACTTCAGCTTCCAGGTCAGGGGTCATTGGGTGCATCCGAAAGAGCCCCCGCATTTGTTCTGTCCAGCTCCATAGCATAGTATTGGAGCCGGAAAATCTAGGCAGGTTGTTCAGCATGGCCCCCAATGAAATGCTAGTACGGGGGCCCTCATTATTTACAGATTCTACAGCTTCCCCCTGACCTGCGCCACCACCGTCTATGCTCGGAGACTGCATCCTGCCAACTACGCCAAGTGTAGGGTCTGACAGGTTTGCAGGATGCAGTGACGAGACACTAGACGAATGGTGGTTTTCGAAATCACGTTTATATAACTCTAGCCGATGGGCTAGGCTGAACAAAACAAGGATAAAGAAACAACACCAACAGTCCACGCAGGGACTCAACAAACTTAACCAAATATAGTTTCACTTAGCCTTCCAGGGACTGCGGGGTTCAGTAGCGTGGCCGTGTTGAGGTCGCTGAGGCGGCTGTCCTGAGGAAAGTGACGTCGGTGGGGGCAACAGGCCCTGAAGAAAATAATACCTTTGGGGCGCAACAAGCCCTGAAGAAAACGAGGACGTTGGGGCGCAACAGGCCCTGAAGGAAACGGGGACGTTGGGGCGGCACAGGCCCTAAAGGTAACGCTGCCGCTGGGGCACAACAGGCCCTGAAGGAAACACTGCCGCTGGGGCGCAACAGGCCCTGAAGGAAACGGGGACGTTGGGGCGCAACAGGCCCTGTAGGTAACGCTGCCGCTGGGGCGCAACAGGCCCTGAAGAAAACACTGCCGCTGGGGCGCAACAGGCCCTGAAGAAAACACTGCCGCTGGGGCGCAACAGGCCCTGAAGAAAACAATGCCGTTGGGGCTCAACGGGCCGTGAAGTAAATGATGGAGGTGGCGCACGGTGATGACGCAGTTCCCCAGAAAGGCCAGTAGCCGTCCTTTACCAAGGAGTCTCTTCCTAAGCCAGGGTAGCGAGCCTTTTATCCCGCCTGTGACAATGTGGCGTATCTTGAGGCCGATGATGGCCGGGTCGGCGTGATGGGGGAAGGCTGGGGGGAAGGGCCCAGGTCTCTGAGGCCTGGTTACCGGTACTCACGGCCACAACCGGAGGTATAGTTCCTCTCCCTTCAAGGCGGAGGTTAGCGGGGCTAATTCTCTCAGAACGGGAGCGGGGAGCAGTCTCTGGGCACAGTCTCTCACGTCTCTCTTGTCGGTAAATCGATCGCTTTCTCCTCGCAGGCTCCTCTCGGTGCCCCTGCAAGTCACCCTGCGTCTTGCCTTCACTCCCTCTCTTCCCCAACTGCCACTTCAGCGCGTCCCCTGCTCCTTTTACCCTAGCCCCTCCCCCTGTTGCCCTGACAACCTCAGTTGCATGTCTCCCTTTGTAATTCCCCTGTTGTGCTTCCTTCAATAACTCTGATGGCGGTCCCCTTGGTTCCGGCCCAAACACTATATGGGGGTCCTCCTCCCCACATATGGACCAGGGATCATCCTGCCTAACGCCCGCGTTCACATTAAGGAAGACATGACAATGTAGGGTGAGGGTAAAACAGTGTGGCAATGCTTTATTGAACCACAAAAAAGGCAGGTAACACTTAGAACAGTCACAGCACAGTAACCAAGATGATGCATGTTACAGAGTCTCACCCTCCGCTGACCGGCCGGGATAATGGCATATGTTATGTCAGAGCTCCCAGAGTCACTACTCCACCTGTGGTACACACAGAGAGGAGGTAATGACAAGCGTAGGAAGATGACAGTCCATTTAGTCCATATAAGGCCCAAAAATAGTTGAAACGAGAGTCACCACCTGGCTTATTCGAACATCTCCATGGAGCCAGACGACCAGCGGGTCCCAGTCCTGGCTTTTTTCAAACTTATCCATGGTTCAGCAATGGCCAAAGGAGCAGATCCGTATTCTTCCAACCGGAGCCAAAAACCTCTAGGTTGTTTCCTATAGAATCATAGATCCGTGTCCCAATTCTTCTTGGTTTCAAAACATAGTCGTCTCGGTAATTAAAATATAGTCTGGTCTCTTCACTCTTGTTAGCATGTAAATTAATAAATACTATTGATTTTTTACCATACTACGTTTGGACTTAACGGTCGAGTCTTCCTCTTCATTTTTAACATTGTAGGTGAGTATAACACTTTATTTTATAGAGGCCAAACATGGGGAATTAGAAGGGGCTGTCCTAGTAGTGGAGAACCCCCTTTAATCTGGTTTTACATTTCATGTCCGTTCTCATGAAAAATGTAGTGAAAGGTCATCTTTAAATCATCCTGTAGCCGGCAATAATGCAACATATATGGTATAGAAGGCAAATGATGCAACATTTTTTTTATTAAAACTCAAATGCAAAAATGATTTTCAGCCTCAAAGACGTGTATTTAGGTAAAAAAAAAATATATAGGAATTATGTTAATTTGAAACACATTTTAATGTGAAGCTGGAGACAGATCAAGAGTTAACAGGGTTTTATTAGCAACAGGGAGGATGAGGAAAAGAGGTACGTTAGGATGGAGGATGGGACAGGGAGTTTGGAAGGGGAAGGACAGGAACGAGCGAAAGTTTGATAGAGGGGTGAAAGTCAAACTTATCAGTCTGTAGCCTTCTTGGTTGCAGCATCTCGATACTTTAACGGTGGCACCGACAACAGCGGCACGTGTCATCTCAACGATGTCTGTAGAAGGCGGGGTTCCAGTCCACGGGCAGGGTGAAGGATCTTTGCAGGCTGTGGAAGATTCCCACTCTCACGTACACCACAAACTGCGCTCAGTCCAGTACGTGGGACCGCCGAAATGAGACCTCGCTCCACAGTGTATGAGGGTTTCTGGCTAAAGGGCTCTGGCCTAGTCACCCATTTCTCACTGCGCTGTGTGCACATTACAGTCTCTGGATGAGGATGTGAGTCACCTCCAGACACAGAGGTAAGCGGGAAGCTGGCAGGATGTCGCCCACCCACAGTAGACCGGTACACCAGGGGTCTGTCAAGTCGGCCTGCACCCGATGGATGCTCTACTCTTATAGTTGACACTACGCCTGACTGTTCGCTTAGCTCTCCTGCCTGGACTCTGACCCTTTTCCCGCGCACAGCGCTTTTTAGCCCGGCTTTGCCTACCACAGCCACATGGAAGGGACGGTCCTTGTTTGAAAGTCTTCCCCCCTGTAACATTGGTGACAGTCCCGATAGTTCCTGAACCGGTGCAAGAGAGACATGCCCGATCTTGTCTTTCCTCTTACACTGGCACATAGGGGCCCAAGAGGAAAAGGGCCCACTTTCACCAAGCAGGTGGAATTATGCAATATGATGAACTATTTATTGTTCTTACACAAGGGGCCTCTTCTGTCTGTGCCCTCTCCTGAGTTAGCGCCCATAAAAATCATACTAGCACCGTACATTTTGGTGGTATTGTGCCTGAGAAAATAACTTTTCATTTGTACGTAAATGAGGAGGCTTCAGTCAACTATTGCTGTGGTCATGAGCTAGTTGCATCATTATTCCCTCATTTTGTATGTTGGGGGGCTTTCTCCACTTTTGCTTGACAGCAGTAAGCAGTGCCTAAAGTCCGCCTGTGCCTGGCCATGGGTACATACAGTAGCGCTGGATATGTTCTACTCCTTGACTCCTCTCTGCCGCCATTCACTACACTTCCAGATGCATCAGTGTACCAAGTAGTGTGAACAGGATAATAACGCTCCCAACCGCTATGTACAAGCGTGGCCAGGCAAAGGCAGTGTCAGTGTGCATACCTAAAAATGACAGCTGATTTTAGGCAATCCTTGCTCTGCAAAACTAGTGCTGTCAATCAAAAATTTCAATCAAAAGCCCTCAATATGCATAATATGGTGTGTAACAGTGCACCAAACTCGGCCATATACAGTGCTAGTATGATTTTATATACCACAATTACCCTCTTCCTAAAAAAAACAGCCGCAGGCAGCAATGATGGTTTGGCTTGTACATGAGTTTACACTAATAAAGCAGCTGCAAAAACATCATTACTGTATGCAAAGCAGACTTTATAAGGCAGTGTCAGATTTAAATGATTTTTTTTTTTTTTGCTTCTTTTGTGTTTTTAACAAAATTCTCCTTCTCACCAAAAAGGAACGACTGAAAAATTCAGCAGACCGCAGGCAGTAGGCATGGATATCAAATTATACCAGGTACAAAAAAGCAATACCGTTTATGCACTCACAGTTTGTGATGCAGTCAGAATTATTTGTTTTTTTTCTTTACGCAATGTTGGTGTGTTGCTTCTGCATAAATACAAGACAATGTGATTAATTTCCAACAGGACTATAACCACACTGGCCCTGTCAACAGTGTGTTCATCCCTAATTCTGACTCACAGTATATCAGACCCATAGTCTCTCCTATCTCTCTACTTATCAAATTTTTCTATATTCTCTTTTCTTCACAAACTAATCTACTTACACTGCTGAGCTGTCACGCACTATCTGTACAGTTTCTTCAGTGATTTAAGGCTCTCTTTTCCTATGTCTATTGCTAAATTGTGAGCATTGATATCCTCTCACTATCTAGATTCATGAGTACTTGGCTGCTGCATTTCCTGCTTCTGCTTTTATACAGGCTATACCATGTAATGTAATTGCTACAAGGCATTATGGGGATGGATGCAAGCCTATCTACACCAAAGGTTTATGTGATCCTTTTCTGATTGTTGCAATCTTACACAATGTGTAAAAATGGTGGTGACCGTTTTCAGAGATCCACAAATTCATCAGCTTCTTCAAATTTTTAAAAATTCAACACAAATTTGATTTGATTAGTATCAATTACTTCAGTCTCCCTTCTCGTCTTCCATTAATTTCCCCCCTTCGCAATGTTCTGGGTTGTGCCTAAGTAATAGTGCTGGATAGTTTCCTAAATAACACTGCCCAACTAATAAACAATAAGCTGTCAGCACAGTTTGTAGTGTATAATAATAGTTAGTAGATTACATAGTGTGAAGAATTGTTGGAAAATATACGAGTAGTAACCCAGATTCAGAACAAATTGCTTCATTCGGGTCTCAGGAATCTATTGTTGGTCTTCTAGCAGGGTCTATTGTGCACACACAATACATTCGCACAAAATAGGCGTCTATAGATAGTAACAGTGCGCTCTTTGCTGGAACACCTGGTGGGATTAAAAATAATATTGGGGGACACTGAGGTCAAATCACAATAAAATACGCATTCAGGATACGGAGTTATGTACATGCATCGTTCTTTCTGCATGATAAGAAAGCTCTCCTATGTACAATCAGAGGGCAGTAAAAAGACCATCCCTTGCAGCTTTACTTCCATCCTTCTTGGTGGCCGCACACAACAAACTCCCCTCTCAACTCATTCATGTTGTGCATCCCCTGCTGAGTAGCATTAGGCAAGAACTATTACTACATAGTATTGTACTGTGTAGCTCCAGCTATACTATAATGCATATTTCTGCCTAATAACATTACTTATGCTCAAAAAAGTCTAAACAAAAAAAATACAGTACAGTGTAAAAGTTTTAGGCAATGCTGCGAAGTAGTAATTCTTTAATGAAAAGATGTGTTAGTGCTTTAATTTTTATGAATTGAAAAAATGTAAAGTGAATAGACAAAAGAGAAATCTGATTCAAATCAATATTTAGTTTGACCACAGACTACCCTTTGCCTTCAATACAGCAAGCAAGTGAGGTAGAACGTCCCGAAAATCACAGAACCAGGAGGGCAGATGTAGTTAGCAGATTCTTGAGCAGATTCTAATGTGAAAAGTCTCTAATAACAGTTTGTGATGCTTATAGCAAACGATAGGTTTACCAGTGGGCCACAGAAGCAGCAGATGCAAATAGTAGAAATTACAAGAGCTAACGGCAATAGAAGAAACTAGATGGTGGATGTCTCTAAACCAATAGCAACTGAACATATTACGTTCTTCGTGTGTCCAAGTATGCCTTAATGAGAAATGACTTCACTGAGGAATTCTGGGCCATTTGTATGACCGGACATGAGTGAAGCACAACAAAGGGTAACTGCCATGTAGGAGGGAAGCAGAGCTTAGCCTTGAAGATGAGACAGATGTATAACACCTGTATTTCTCAGCATTGAGTACACTATTAATCCTGACCAAATCTCCAACACCATTGGCCCACCACTGCATCTACGGTCCTCAATGATACCCATTTTCTTTTGTGCTTCTTCAAAGGTGCATGAGCAACACATCTTGAAATGACGACTGGCTCTGAAATAATTGCCTTGGAAAGACTTTGCTGATGCAGTATGCCTACCTTGTGGATTGATGCTGTCTTCCCATAGTATATTACCTGTGACATGAAACTGTCTTCCATAACCTCACCTTTTATAGCAGAGTTTGGCTGATTCTCGCCCAGTTTTATGAATGCAACACAGCTGTTTCTGTATTTGTTAATGTTTATATTTCAACCTACTAAAATAATAATCATTACCATATGTTTAGTGTAACTGGTTACTCATACACCAAACGGTCAACTTACAAAATCCCTGACTTTATGCAAGACTACCTTCGAAAATGTATGACGTTTTGAAGACAAAAGGCAGTAACCCCAATATTAAAATATTAACTTGTTCACTTACTTTTTATTTTGATCATTGATAAACTATTAAGACTTCTATTTTTGAAAGCATTCTTTGCAGTATTCTTCTCACACCTGCCTAAACTTTTTGCATAGCACTGTATACATAAATAAAAATATATGTATGAACTGTACATATATGATTATGATTCTATCCAGTATCGCTAATGTTCCCCAAATAAGACGGACCTTCCGGGAAGGTTGGACCTGAAATTCCAGGTTGTGGGATCTCGATTCATGGATATTGGCCCCTTCCCATCATAATAAGACTAGCTCACAGTTGTATACTTTCCCTTGGCTGGTTATTAAAAATAGGAGGTACCCCACGTCATCTTTTTTCATTTATTTATCAGGGGAAATGCAAAGTGATAATGTAAACTCCCCATTAAGTATTACCTGCCTAACCCAGGAAGAAGTGCAGAACCGCCTTAGTAAGATTAAAATTGACAAATCACCAGGCCCTGATGGCATTCACCCTCGGGTATTAAGGGAGTTAAGTAATGTGATAGACAGGCCTCTATTCCTTATATTTAAAGACTCTATAGAAACAGGGTCTGTTCCTTTTGATTGGCAGCAAGCAAATATGGTACCAATATTCAAAAAGGGGTGTAAAAGGGAACCTGGAAACTATAGGCCGGTAAGCTTAACATCTGTTGTGGGTAAAATTTTTGAAGGGTTTCT